>NC_066521.1:17036762-17084262 GCF_024679095.1 Eriocheir sinensis | reverse complement strand
TCCTATTCCTTCTCTTTCCCTACGCTCAAGAAAGTAGCTGGGGCGAAAACGAGCTTAACCAGAATCTATATAACATGAAGGTCGATACTCCCATTACTCTTTCCCGTGTTTCTGATCCTATATGGCAAGCAGAGAGGGTTGGAAAGGGGAAGCAGGAGGAGTGGAATCGACGTGAGGTTATTTCCGGAAGTCTATGATTGCGTGATTGCGGCGCTTCGACCCAAACAGAGACGATCGGATGCTGTAAATCACGCGGGGCGCCGAAAAGTGGGACCTGACTGGTGGTTTTGATAGCGCGTGTATGGGCCGTGATGAAGACGGATTTAGTGGAGCGGAGGATGGTGGCATATGGGGTTCTGAACGACGAAAAGGGGGTCTGATTGCATATGTTATGGTGAAATGGAGTTTAATTCTACTATAGAGTTTGATGTGTCAGAGAGGGAAGGTTGATGTCATATGGGATTTAAAGAGACAAAAAAAGGGATTCGATGGTATGTGTTGAAACGGTGACATGGAGTTTGATTCTACTATTAAGTTTGATGTGTCAGAGAAGGAAGGTTGATGTCATGTGGGATTTAAGGGATAGTATAACATCACCATCGTAAACAAACCGCCTAAGTCATTATTTTCTACTTTACAGGAAATCAGAAAAGAAGTGTCATAATCTCATTTGGCTTAAGATTTAGGCAGAAATGAAAAGGCCAATTCTAGAACACTCAAACCCTGAACAACGAAGGCAACTATACAGAAATGGGCGTCACATGTTGAAAAATTGATGTAGACAGAAACCTGGAAATCGCTGAAAAGTGACTTAGGCGATTATTTTATGAGGGTGACGATAAGTAGTTATAGAGAAATGGAGTTTAATTATACAAAAGAGTTTCATGTATCAGAAAGGAAAGGCTGATGTTGTATGAGGGTTTGAATGGACGAATAGGGTTTGATGGTTAAGTGGTTACAGTGAAATGGGGTTTGACTATTATGAAGTGTGTCTCATTTTAAGAGTTGATGTGATAGAAAGGGATATAAATTACCTCCAGTTATGTAATGAAATGAGGTTAATGGCCGAGGGGGAAGAGGAAGGTGGAAGAGGAGGAAAGAAAAAAAGTAAGAGTGTGAATGAGGAAGGAAAATTAAAATGCAAAATAGAGAGAAAGGAAGAGATGGAGGGGGAGATGAAGGAGGTGGAAGAAAAAAGTGAAGAGAGGTGGAGGGTGGAAGAGGGAAGTGGAGAGAGAAGGGAGGTGAAGATAGGAAGAGAAAAGTGGAGAAAGAAGGGAGGTGAAGATAGGAAGAGAAAAGTGGAGAAAGAAGGGAGGTGGAGAACGAAGGGAAGAGAGGTGGAGAGAGGTGGAGGGTGGAAGAGGGAAGTGGAGAGGGAGAAGGGAGGTGAAGATGGAGAGAGGGAGGTGAAGATAGGAGGAGGAAAGTGGAGACAGAAGGGAAGAGGGAGGCGAAGAGAGATGAAGGAGGGAGGTGGAGAGAGACGGAGAGAGAAAGGTGGAGAAGGCAAGGTGGAAGGTGGGAGGTGGGGAAGTGGGGGAAGGTGGAGAGAGAGGGGTAGGAGGGAGAGGGGAAGGGGTGGAGGGAGGGGAGGGGGGGGCGCCGACTCACCGCTGTTGACTCTTAAAACAAACATGCGTGGCACCTCATATCAAACCAGCCTGGGAAAAAAACTCACACCTGCACAACACTAATATACACAACACTTAGCCTGCTACACCCCCCAACACCCCCCTTACACCTCACCCCTAACCCCCCTAAACCTCACCTCAGCCTGCTACATCCCCCTACACACCCTCATACATTCCTAGACGTCACCTTAGCCTAGCCAGTGACATACGCCCCATCCCCTGCACCCCTTTCCTCGCTACGCCTCCCTCAGCCTACCTACCTCACCCCTACGCCTTGCCTCAGCCTGTTACACCCCATCTAATACACCTCAATACTCTCTAAACCTCACCTAATTGTTTTCTAATCCCCTCACTTATCTATATACCGCTGTTCCACTTCATAACTCTCACATGTCACCTTGTTTTCTAACCCTCTACTCTTACCTGTATACCGCTGTTCCACTTCATAACTCACCTGTCACCTTGTTTTCTGTTCCTCCTACACTCACCTCCACCTCTTGTTTCTAACCCATATAATCTTACCTACACTTCCCTGCCTCACCCCTTATACACCTTCCCTAAGCTTGCCACACCTCTTGTTCTCCACTCTCTACACTCACCTACACTCTCCGACACATCATCCTTGCCTCCGACACCTCAGCTATCGCCTACACCTCCCCTTCGCCTGGTAGACATACCCCAAACGCTCTGCTCTCCCCACCTATACACTTCTTAATAAAACACATACACGTAAACGCACATACACACTCATCACAAACTTCAGTAATACGCACATACATACCAGTTACGTACACGGCCATACCTCAATTACGCATATACGCACACACTCATTCTTGTACACACACACATACGGAAAAAGCCACTTACACACGTACACACACCCATAACACACATACCCAAAACATCTGGACCGGCACCCCTCGATCACACACACACACACACACACACGTGGCTGTCACACTCCCTACACATGTGCGCCTCAGAAACAGTCACGGCACATTACACACGCACATAAGGAGACTCATCACGTATGCAACACGTAATTATGCGCTGGAAAACTACGACGCAACAACATTCCTCAAACTTGTACCGCTCTCTCTCTCTCTCTCTCTCTCTCTCTCTCTCTCTCTCTCTCTCTCTCTCTCTCGTAAATCACCTCCCCCTTATTTCCCCCTCCGTCATCTTCGCCTTCGTCGCCTTCACCTTCCCGGAACATGAGGCGAAGGAGGAACGTTTGGAGATGAAGGTGAGTGACGTGTGTCCAAACTAGAGGAGGAGGAGGAGGAGGAGGAGGAGGAGGAGGGTGGAAGGGGAAGAACAAGAAGTGGATGTAGTAAACTCTCTTCAAAGACAATGAACAAACCAACACGAAGCAACAACAAAGAATAAAATGAATAAATAAATAAATAATGAAGGGAAGAAGGTAAAGAAAACGAGAGACAAAAGGAGTTAAAGGAAGAGGAGGAAGAGGAGGAGGAGGAAGAGAGGAAGAAAAGAGAGAAATATTTAGAGCCAGTGGAAGAGATAAGGAAGAGAAGGAAGGGAGGGAGAAAGACGGAGAGAAAGGGAGAGGGAGAGAAAGACCCCTCTCCCTCTCTCCCTCTCTCTCTCTCTCTCTCTCTCTCTCTCTCTCTGGTATAGTAAGGGAGATAAATATAGATCATTGTTTGTGTCCCGCCCCCAACTGTGTACGGGGAAGGAGGACGAGGCGGAGGAGGAGGAGAGGAGGAGGAGGAGAAAGAGGAGGAGGAGGAGGAGGTAACATAAGGAGGTGGACATAAAGTGACGACAGTTAAGGTAACGGAATGGAAAAGGTTTACAGAAGGTTGAAGAGAAACAATATATGAGTGGAGAGAGAGAGGAGGAGCAAGGTGTGAGGAGAGAACTGAAGGAGAAATTAAGAAAAGGTAAAGGTAAGGTAAACTAAAATAAAGAGAAGGTAAAGTACAGCGTGCATGAATAAGTAAAACGACACTATAAATAAAGAAAAGACCCAAACATCTAACAAGCTAAATAAGTACAAGCAAATGAAGCATATAATTGAAGTATGGAAAATATGACAACAGATTTTAGGACCAGCGAGTAACGGGCTTTTTTTTTATTAGTGTTTCCTTTTTTTGTGCCCTTGAGCTGTCTCCTTTGTTGTAAAAAAAAAAAATGGTTAAGTTTTCTCATCTCCACGAATCCAAAAAACAGACGTACACAAACACAAAATAAAAACTGAAAGAACTACACTTATTTATCCTTCCGTGTCATACTCTCCACGCGAAATCCTCTCTCTCTCTCTCTCTCTCTCTCTCTCTCTCTCTCTCTCTCTCTCTCTCTCTCTCTCTCTCTCTCTCTCTCTCTCTCTCTCTCTCTTCTACATCACATAATCTCCATCGCAAACTCCTTTCAACCATCCCTCTTCTTTCTGTCTTTTCATATTTCTCTCCCTCACACTAACCGTTCAGTCACTTCTATCATCCACCCATCCACACATCCACACACTCAGCCACCCACCTTTCCACATATCTCCATCACAAACTCCTTTCAACCATCTCTCTTCTTTCTGTCTTTTCCTATTTCTCTCTCTCACACTAACCATTCAATCACCTCTATCATCCACCCATCTACACATCCACACACTCATCCACCCACGTTTCCATCCACTAATGTATACGCAGCCATACCACCCCTCCATCCACCCATCCATTTAGAGAACTTTTTAAGGCTCGGGCGTAACGAAACGGAACGAGAATCGGAACTTAATATTTGTGAGAAGTAAAAGTGGAGAGTCACACCGCGACATCCTTGACTGGGGGGGTAGAAGGGGGGGTTAAGGGGGGTGGGTAGAGAAGGCCGTGACGTCACATAACTTCCCCTGACATCACCACATCTCACGACCAAGGACGCGGCGCACCCGACTTCGGCCCTTACTGTCCCACGCCCCAAGGATGAAAACGGGGTGCGGGCGGCCCTCTGTTTAGGTGGCCGGACTCGTAAATGCTGGCAGTGTTTACAAGGGCGACGTCTTACTCTCAGCAGTAACGTGAACCCCGCGACTGACCTACACAAATATTTAAGTCTGGGTTAAAAATCTCATATCACTGATCTGTCTCATCGTACGCGTCTCAGCCCTTCGACGTGAGGGGGGGAGGGGAGAGGAGGAGGGGGAGAAGAGAATGGGAAGGGGGGCTGTTGTTTTTGTTGTTATTGTTGCTGTTTAAGAGGCAGAAGAGAAAGGTTACACAGTACTTCTATTTTGAGTTTTTTTTGTTTTTTTTTTGGGGGGGGTTGTTGGTCATGTTTCAGTTGTTGGATATCTCTCTCTCTCTCTCTCTCTCTCTCTCTCTCTCTCTCTCTCTCTCTCTCTCTCTCTCTCTCTCTCTCTCTCTCTCTCTCTCTCTTATTTAAAACCCACATATCACACCTTATCTGCACCTGCGTCTCTGTGTGTGTGTGTGTGTGTGTGTGTGTGTGTGTGTGTGTGTGTGTGTTTACGTCCCTCTGCCACGTACATGACCCTAACAAGTGCCACTGAGGGTCAGGTGACGACAGCTTAAAAAAACGTACATGAGTCCCAGGACGTGTACACGGCTGACCATTAGGTACACAAAAGGCCTGGTCAGGGTACACACGGGTCACTTTTCGCCTAATAGTTTACACGTGTGCGTTTTTTTCCTTTGGGGGTAGGGGGAGGGGGAGAGGGTAGGGGAGGGGGTATCATGGGAGTGTATCTTGATGTGTGTGTGTGTGTGTGTGTGTGTGTGTGTGTGTGTGTGTGTGTGTGTGTGTGTGTGTGTGTGTGTGTGTAATAATAATAATAATAATAATAATAATAATAATAATAATAATCGGTTTATTACGGAGATGGCAGCCGTTAGGATGAAAATGTACATATTAAGATTACAAAGTGTAACTATATAAAAAATTACAATATGAAAGGGGTGTGGGGGTTGGTAATTTACAATAACGGAGGGAACGTTGTGGTGATGCTTGGGGGGTGAGGAGGTGGAGGAGTGCGGTGTGTGTGTGTGTGTGTGTGTGTGTGTGTGTGTGTTAGATAATGTAACGCAAAAATAATAAAAAAAATGAATCCTAGACCATTTTAATATATACAAGAATCTTGCTCAAAACAAAACTAAAAAAAAAGAAGAAAAAAACCTTTCCAATACCAAATAAAAAAAATAAAAATACATAAACCCAAGAAAACAAACATACTTTAATCTTACTAAACTCTACATAAAAAAAACAATAAAACAAAACCAACCAAACGAAACCAGACAAGAACCAAAAGGAGTGATGAGCATGACGAAGAGGAGGAGGAGGAGGAGGAGGAGGAGGAGGAGGAGGAGGCAAGGCAACAATTAAGGAGGGACTAATCAAAAAAAAAGAAAGACATAAACAGGAGAACAGGAGCTAAGAGGGTGACGTGTGTGTGTGTGTGTGTGTGTGTGTGTGTGTGTGTGTGTGTGTGTGTGAGGGATTAAGTTAAGTTATGACGTGAATGGTGACTCAGAGGAAAGATGAAGAGGAGGAGGAGGAGGAGGAGGAGGAGGGGAGGAAGAGGCGGAGAAGGAGGAAGAGGAGGAGGAGGAGGAGGATGAGGAGTGGGTCGAGGATGCTATAAAAGAAATCGGAGGTCGTAAACAAACCCAGAGAGAAAATAAGGAACGAGACGGAAAAAAAAGATAAAACAGAAAAAAAAGCAGAAAAGCGTAACAAAGGAGAACGCAAGACGGGAATAATTTAAGTCTTAGTTCCGTCTTGTACAGGAAAACACGAGACCCCAAACACACACACACACACACACACACACACACACACACACTCACAGATTACGCAGAGATTTCAAGGCTAAAAAAAAAAAGAGGAAGAGAAAAAAGAAGCATAAACAATCTATCATAATAAGAAAAATAAAAGAAAAACTAAATCCTAATGAAGTAAATAAACGAAGGGAATACACAGACATTAGATTACACAAAGATTTCAAGGCAAAAAAAAAGAAAAAGAGACGCATAATATAATCTACCGTAACAAGAAAAAGAAAATAAGAAAAACAAAATGCAGATGAAGTAAGTAAATAAAGCAAACAAAGACAGATTACACAGATTTAAAAACAAAGAAAATAAAAAAAAGGAAAAAAAGAAAAAAAGAGAATAAATAATCTACTAAAAGGAAAAGAAAGAAAAGATAATAAAGGAAAATAAGATGCAGATGGAGAAGTTAAGTAAATGAAGAGAGAGAGAGAGAGAGAAAAGAAAAAAAAACAGAGAAACACACAGACAGACAGACAGAGAAGTGGAAATCCCGAGAACCAGTGAAGGAATAAAAAAAATAACATGCAAATCAGGAACAGACTTACAAATAAACACAAGACAGACAGAACGAGAGAAATAGATAAAGAAAGAAAGAGAAAGAGGAAATAGGAAGGAGGAAGAGAGACAGCAGGTGAGGGAGGGTTGAGAGGCTGAGAAAGGAAGGGCAAGGAAGGGGAAGGAAGGGAGAGGAAGAGCAAGGCACGGGCAGGGGAGGGAAGAGGAGGGAAGGGGAGGGAAGGGGCCGGCTCAGTAGGTGGTTGAAGGGGAGAAGGGAGGGGAAAAAGTTGTTTAGTGCAAAGGGCGTCACCTGGCGTGGACCTGGACCACCCGAGGGGAAGGAAGCTACGTGCGGGGAGGCAGGGGAGGAGAAGGGGAGAAGAAAGTTTTTAAAGTAGAAGAAATTTAAGAAGAGGATGAAAAAAATAAAACGAAGATAGAGGAGGAGGAAGGAAAAGAATAAGAAATGGTAGAGGAGGAGGAAGAAAAAGAATAAGGAAAGGTAGAGAATGAGGAAGGAAAAGAAGGATAAGAAAAGTAGAGGAGGAGGAAGGAAAAGAATAAGAAAGAGTAGAGGAGGAGGAAGGAAAAGAAGGATAAGAAATGGTAGAGGAGGAGGAAGGAAAATAATAAGAAAAGGTAGAGGAGGAGGAAGGAAAAGAAGGATGAGAAAAGTTAGAGGATGAGGAAGGAAAAGGAGAATAAGAAAAGGTTTTAAAGCGGAAAAAACTTGCAAAGAAACTGAAAAAGAAAAGAAAAATAAGAAAAATAAGTTAAGTTGAACAAGAGCAAAAAACAAAACAAAAAAATTAAAAAGATGAGGAAGCAACTCGGGTGAAGAAGTAAAGTGGATATGAAAACAAGCCCCAAGAATAATAAAAACCTTCCAACATATAAGAAAACAAATGTAATAAAAAAACAAAAATGTAAAAACAAAAAAAAATCATAACTACTCACATTCACCCATCTATCCATTCCTTAACACTTTCACTCACTCACCACCTTACTACTCCATTCATCCTTCCATTCATTCACTCATTCACCCAAACCTCCCCTTCCAATACACCCTACATTCATTCCCCCCACCAACCCATTCAACCACTCATATCCTTACCCAACGGTCCATATACACCCACCCCGACACACACACAAACCTATTCATTCAGGCATTCATTCATTCACTAAAAGACCACAGCGCGCATTCTGACTTGGCTGGCACGCAGGGGCCGGGCGAGACGAGGCAGTCAGCTGATCGGGGTAAACACGGCACGACGAAACTGTAAACAGGACGCCACGCCACACCGCCCCTTGTGTCGATGTGGAGAGAGGCGCCATTGACACCGCTGTATTGCTGGCACGTGTAGCTGTAAACACTAGGGAGGTGAATGAAGGAGAGAGAGAGAGAGAGAGAGAGAAGGGGGGGGAGGTTGAAAATGGAGGTAGTTATGTGCTTCGAGGAATAGGAAATGAAGGAAAAGGAAGATATGGATAAAGAGAAGAAGGAAAAAGGAAGGAAAAATTGTGAGAAAGGGAAAAGAAAGAAGGAAGATACAGACGAAAAGAAGAAGGAAGCAGGAAAAAACGGAGGATAGACGAAGAAGAAGAAGGAAAAAGAGAAATAATAGAATATAGGCGAAGAGAAAAAGGAGGAAGAAGGAGGAAGAAGAAAGAGGGATACAGACGAAGAGGAGAAAGAAGTAGGGCAAAATGAAAGAGGAGCAGGAAAGAGGACGAAGAGGAAGAAGAGGAAGAGGAGGAGGAGGAAGAGGTTATGAGGGGGCATAAAAAAGGTTGTTTAGTGTCTGCAGAATCACCTGCCGCCCGACTGTCTGGCCCTCACAAACCTCCACCCTTACCTCCCTCCCTCCTCCTCCTCCACCTCTTCTCCCTCCTTCCTCTCCCTCCATCCCTCTACTCCCTCCTTCCCTTTTCCTTTCACTCCCCTACTCTTTACCTCTCTATTTCCGCTTCCTTCCACTTCTGTACCCCTTCATTTTACCTCTTTCTCTCATTCTTACTTTCCCTTCTCTTCTCCCTCTTCCCCTCCCTGCTCCTCACCTCCTCTTCTCCCTCCTTCCCTTTTCCTTTCACTCCCCTCCCCTTTACCTCTCTATTTCCGCTTCCTTCCACTTCTGTACCCCTTCATTTTACCTCTTTCTCTCATTCTTACTTTCCCTTCTCTTCTCCCTCTTCCACTCCCTGCTCCTCACCTCCTCTTCTCCCTCCTTCCCTTTTCCTTTCACTCCCCTCCCCTTTACCTCTCTATTTCCGCTTCCTTCCACTTCTGTACCCCTTCATTTTACCTCTTTCTCTCATTCTTACTTTCACTGCTCCTCACCTCCTCTTCTCCCTCCTTCCCTTTTCCTTTCACTCCCCTCCCCTTTACCTCTTTATTTCCGCTTCCTTCCACTTCTGTACCCCTTCATTTTACCTCTCTCTCATTCTTACTTTCCCTCCTCTTCTCCCTCTTCCACTTCCTGCTCCTCACCTCCTCTTCTCCCTCCTTCCCTTTTCCTTTCACTCCCCTCCCCTTAACCTCTCTATTTCCGCTTCCTTCCACTTCTGTACCCCTTCATTTTACCTCTTTCTCTCATTCTTACTTTCCCTCCTCTTCTCCCTCTTCCCCTCCCTGCTCCTTACCTCCTCTTCTCCCTCCTTCCCTTTTCCTTTCACTCCCCTACCCTTTACCTCTCTATTTCCGCTTCCTTCCACTTCTGTACCGCTTCATTCTACTTCTTTTTTCTCATTCTTCCTTTCCCTCCAGTATCTCTCACCTCCCTTCTTCCTGTTCTCCCTTCTTCCATATCCTCCTTCAATATTTCCTCTATTTCCTTTTTACCATACAAACATCCATTCTTCCTTTCCCTCCTCTATCACATTATCTCTCACCTCCCTTCTTCCTGTTCTCTCTTCTTCCATATCCTTCTTCAGTCTTTCCTCTACTTCCTTTTTATCATACAAATATTCATCTTCCACTTTGTCTTACTATTTATATCACTAATCTAAACCTTTCTGGGTTTTTTTACATAATTATATGGTTTCTTTGATTTCCTCTCTCTCTCTCTCTCTCTCTCTCTCTCTCTCTCTCTCTCTCTCTCTCTCTCTCTCTCTCTCTTTTTTTCTTTGTCTTCTTTTCATTCTTTCTTTCTTCCCTTTTCTTTCCTTTCCTTTTCTTTTTCCTTTCTCCTCTTCATTTATCTTAATTTCTGCTCTTCTCTCTCTCTCTCTCTCTCTCTCTCTCTCTCTCTTTGTCTTCTTTTCATTCTTTCTTTCATCCCTTTTCCTTTTCCTCTTCTCTCTCTCTCTCTCTCTCTCTCTCTCTCTCTCTCTCTCTCTCTCTCTCTCTCTCTCTCTCTCTCTCTCGTTTGATCCATTTACTTATAGCTATTGATTTTTTTATTTATTATTATTTCCTATCACCACCCTCACCACCACTTCCATCACCACCACTTCCACCACCACCACTAAGCACTACGCCTCCACAATCGACACCACCACCACAGCTACGCACCACATCAGCACATGAAAGAAGCTAAGGAAAAGAAGATAAAGGATTCAATTGTTTCATCTCCTTCCTCGACCATGATCCGCCGCTTCACAATAGTTCTCTCTTCTACACCTCTCTCTCTCTCTCTCTCTCTCTCTCTCTCTGCTGACACTCAACAAACCCCACAAACGAAGCAGAACAAACAATCAACAGGTGGTTCGAAGTCTCACGTGTTCGAATCATTTACTCAAAACGCGCTCTCTCTCTCTCTCTCTCTCTCTCTCTCTCTCTCTCTCTCTCTCTCTCTCTCTCTCTCTCTCTCTCTCTCTAATAAGGTGGGTAAGTGTATAACAACCTTGACAAACAAACAGACGAACGAACGATAACCTGAGAGAGAGAGAGAGAGAGAACCACACACACACACACACACACACACACACACACACACACACACACATGCATACATACAACAAACAATACAATCACAATAATGAAAAGAAAACAAAGAAAACAAAAAAAACAAAAAAAGGGAAAATGGGAAAGCCAGAGAGGAGAAGGAAAACGAAGAGAGGAATAACAAAAAAAAAAGAAAACGAATATTAGGAAAACACAAAGAACAACAGGAAAACGCAACACAAACAAACAAGGAAGAGGAGGAGGAGGAGGAGGAGGAGGACACACACATCTCTCGTTAACCTCTTCCTATTCCCTCAACAAGCAGCAAGACCAGACACTGACGTCACTATCCTCCTCCTCCTCCTCCTCTTCCTCCCCCTCCTCTTCCTCCTCCTCCTCCTCGTTTTAGTCATCCACATCCTATTTCTCTTCCTCTTTCTCGTTCTCTTACTTAATCATTTTCCTTGTATTTCTCTTATCTATTCTCCTTCTTCTTTTTCCTTCATTTCGTTCCTATTCCTCTTCTTTTCCCCGTTCTGTTCTTTCTACATCCTTCTCTGTTTTGTTCTATTTCTCTTCTCTTTATTCTCCTTCTTCCTTTTTTTTCATTTCGTTCCTATTCCTTTTCTTTTCCTCGTTCTGTTCCTCCTTCTCTGTTTTTTTTATTTCTCTTCTCTTTATTCTTCTTCTTCCTTTTTCTTCATTTCGTTCCTCCTATTCCTCTTCTTTTCCTCATGCTGTTCCTTCTTCCTCCTTCTCTGTTTCACTTTTTCCTCTTCTTCTATCTTTCCTTGTCTCCTCCTCCTTCTCTTCCCCGTTTCACATCCTGCTCCTCCTCCTCCTTCTCTGCTTCCTCGTTCTAGTTCCCCCCCACCCTTTTCTTCCTTCTATGTTTCTCTTCCTGCTTCTCTTCCTTCTCCGTATTTCCTGGTCTTCCCACTCCCTTTCCTCTTCCTCCTCCTCTTCCTCTTCCCTGTTTCTTATCCTTCTCATCTTCCTACTCCTCTTTTCTTCCTGGTTCTAATTATTCTTCCTCCTTTCCTGTTTTTCTTTTCTCTGTTTCTCCTTCTAACCCTTCTCTTTTTACTCCTTCTCCTCCTCTTCCTTGTTTCTCCTCCTGCTCCACCTCCCTGGCAGACTCTTCCACCTCCACCTCCTTCTCTTCGCTCTACTCCTTCTTCCCCATGTTCTTCTTCATTCTCGTGTTTCCTTGTCCACTCACTCCTTTCCCTTCTTCTCCTCCTCCTCTTCCCTGTTTCTCATCCTGTCCATCACTCTTGTCACCCTCCTCCTCTACCTCCTCCTCTTTCTACTCTTTTTTTTCCCCCTCTTGTTCCTCCTTCTCTGTTTCTCTTCCTCACATTCCTTCTCCTCCTTCTCTTCCTTGTTCCTCATCCTGCTCATACGCCCTCGCACCCTCCTCCTCCTCCCAGCGTGTGTCATCTTGTTGTTATGCTCATTTTAAACGCTTCTGGCAGGCGCGGGGGAGTCAGGGTCGTGTCCAGGAGAAGCGTGACGACCCCCCGGGCACGACGAGGAGTAAATCACGCGGCTAAGCGATGTTGAGGCGACAATTACCGCCTTTGTCTGCGGCTACTGATGTTTGGGCAGGTGCAAGGCGTCAGAAGGGCCACTCAGGGCTTGGGGGGGGGGGGGGGGAGTAGGGGGTAAGGAGGGGAGGGGAGGGTATGAGGGATTGTGGTGTACGTGTGTGGGGGTGAGGGGGTAGTGGGTTGTGTGTGTGTGTGTGTGTGTGTGTGTGTGTGTTATCTGTGATCTCTATTGTTAATGAAGTCTTGTAAGGGAGATTGGGTGCGTGGAAATACTGTTACTTGCTCCGTGTGTGTGTGTGTGTGTGTGTGTGTGTGTGTGTGTGTTGAGGTTTAATTAATTTAGTTTCGCGTCAACGTAAAATTTTCGCTTCACTTGTTGTTATTGTTTATATGAGAAAAAAACGAAAAAAAGCAAATCAGAGAGAAAAAAACAAAGAGAAAGAGCCGTCCGTCATCCTCATCCTATTTAATTAGCTAAAACAAAGCGTAAAAATTATAAGTATTTTAATTCGTGTATGAAATTTACGAAGCTGTATAAGGCAGGTGTTATGTATACGTGAGCAGGGAAAGGTGAAGCCCGGCAGGTGTGCAAACTTTACCTTCTCGTGTACCTGGTGTGAGCTGGATATGACCGACAGGGAACGCCAGGAACAGAGGTAAACTAGAGACCTTGAAAATATATGCACATCCAGACGCACAAAAAATATCACAAAAAATGGGCTACAAAACACATAAAAGGAAACAACAGGTAATGACAACGACTCATAAAACAGTCCCAAGAATAGATATAACACATAAACCTTTGAAGTATATTTGAATACATCCCGACACACACTAATATGCATCCTCATCACCAAAAAAAAATATAAGGTGCAAAATATAAAAAGGGCAATGATAATATTAGACTCGTAGGTTACACACGTGGCAGACCTGAGATGAGGATAGGTTGGTAGCCCTGCCTCCCTCCCTACTCTCCCTTCCCTCCTTCCTTTCCTCTCCTTCACCTTCAAAAAATATGTACAACCAGACACACACAAAAAAAATAATATACATCCTTATCACCAAAAAAAATAAAAAGTCTAATGATGATAAAAAAAAAAGGCAATGAGATTCGTAAACCAGCCCCGAATCACACGAAGCACCGAACCGAACCCAAGCAAACCACCAACCTACCATCGACTTCATATCATTATTATAACATACACAAATATCATCGCCTATCCACCACATACATAAAATATAAACAAAACAACAACAGAAATAACAAGACAAAAAAGAAGTGTTCCAACCCAATCTCGAATCAGGAACACCAACCCAACCGCACCAACACAGACCTCCGCTTACATCACCACACATTACTCGTATTTTAATCCACGAATATAACAGCTCATCCGTCACCCACTCTCACCCAGCCTACACCAGCGTCACCAGCAGGCATTCAACACTCACCATGACGCCCAGTGACGGAGGGGGACGCAGAGGGCCGGCGATAGGGGCGAAATAAGGACGAGCGCTACGAGAGGTCACACACACGTCCAAGGTTACACACGTGGCTGTCCTGAGATAGGGTAAGGTTGGTAGTCCTCCCTCTCTCCCTCCCTCCGCTTATCATCCTCCTTCCTTCCTATCCATTTTCATTGCTATATGCACTAAAATCCACTAACGTATCTTTCTTTAATGGATAAGTGGATATTTCTGGGTTAATTTGCGTGATTAAGAAACTGAGCGGCATGTTTTTAATTAAATGGATCGTTTGAGTAGGCTATATACATTTCACCTTCCCTCCTCTCGTACCTCCTTCCTTCTTTCCTTCCTCTACTCATTCTCTATTTTTATCTACCTTTAGCACGACAAATTCCACTATTGACCACGCGGATACCTAACCTAACCTAACCTAACCTAACCTAACTAAATCTAACCTGTTATCGAGCATCCGCCACGTCTACTCCGCCTCCTCGTCCTCTTCCTCCTACTCCTCCTCCTCCTCCTCGTCCTGCTACCCAAACAATCAGTCAAACCCGAACGATAAACATAAAAAAAGAGAGACGCCTAACATCAACAAATAAACATCCACAGTAGCGTATATACGGACGGACACGTGGTAAACAGTCACGCGGAAACACTGGAGGAAATAAACACGCGGGGCCATAGCGTTTCGAGGCACAGGAAGGAAGTGGAGGGAAAAAAATAACAACGGGAGCAATAATAAAGAAAACGGATGACAGATGCAGGTGGATATAAAGGTAAACTCTCCTATTAAGTTGTCGAGACGTAGAAAACTGATTAGATATTGTTACTTCATTATGATACGGGTAAAAAAAAGAAGGAAGATAAAAGGTATAAATTATCAAAATGGGAGACGTAGGACAATAAAAGAAGAGAGAAAGGATAGAGAAAAGGATACAGGAGAGAAAGAGGAGAGAGAGAGAGAGAGAGAGGAGAAGAGAAATGGATGAAGGATAAATATGAAGACAGAATAAGAACTACTAAATGAAAGGAATTAAAAAGAAGAAAGAAGGAAAAGAAGAAGCAAGCTGAGAGAAGATAGGCTTAGAGGAGAAGATAGGGAATAGGGGAGAGAGATGAGAATAAATGTTAGGATAAGAAAAATAGGGTTAGGAAGACGAAGGAAGGAAGGCAACGAGGGAAGGTAAAAGGTAAGGGTGAGAAAGGTAAGAGAACATAAGAACATGAGAACGTAGGAGTCTGCAAGAGGCCGGTATACCTGTACAAAGCAGCTCCTTTGAACCTAAGCTCCCGTGTATCTAACCCCACCTAATATCGCTGTCCATGAATTTATCTAATCTATTTTTGAATGTGACAATTGTATTGGCTCTCACCACATGACTGCTAAGCCTATTCCACTCATCCACAACCCTGTTAGTAAACCGACTTTTGCCTATGTCCCTGTTGAATCTGAATTTATCCAGTTTGAACACATTACTTCGTGTCCTACCCGGTTCTCTTACCAACAAAACCTTATGAAAATCCCCCTTATTAAAGCCCTTCATCCATTTATAAGCCTCCATCATGTCTCCAAGCACCCTTCGCCTTTCTAGAGAATGCAAGTTTAACTGTTTGAGTCTTTCCTCGTATGGCAAGTTTCTCAACCCCTGAATCATCTTAGTCATCCTCCTCTGCACCGATTCTAACATTTTGATATCCATTCTATAGTAAGGTGACCAGAACTGAACCGCATAGTCAAGATGAGGTCTAATGCTAAACATAGTTTGAGGAAGACTTCGGCGCTTCTGTTGCTTACGCTCCTTGAAATAAATCCCAGTACCCTATTTGCTCGATTTCTAGCTTGAATGCATTGTGCCCTTGGACGGAAATCAGAGCTCACTAAGACCCCTAAATCCTTCTCGCACCAAGACCTGCTTATGAGAGTGTCATTTAAGCAATAGTTATGTGAGGGGTTGTTCCTCCCTACACTCAGAATACTGCACTTCCCTACATTGAACTCCATTTGCCATTTATCCGCCCAGTCATAAAATCTGTTTAGTTCATCCTGGAGAATGTTAGCGTCTCTCTCTCTCTCTCTCTCTCTCTCTCTCTCTCTCTCTCTCTCTCTCTCTCTCTCTCTCTCTCTCTCTCTCTCTCTCTCTCTCTCTCTCTCTCTCTCTCTCTCTCTCTCTCTCTCTCTCTCTCTCTCTCCACCTGCCCAAGAAAGGATCTGTTTTCACCTTTCTAAAGCAACAGGTGAGAAATACTTAAAATACATGCATTAGATAAGTCTTGTACCTGTGACATATACGGAAAGATACGTGGATGATACTGACTCAAAATTTCCACCACTGAAAAGGTAAGGTTGGCACAGAAGAGAAGACAGAGGAAAGAAAGGAAAAGAAGAAGGAGAAGGAAGGGATAGGGAAGAGGGAGAAAAAGGGGAGCACGGGGTAGAAGACAGAGAAAGAGACGAGGAGAAGGAGCAGGAGGAGGAGGAGAAGAAGGGGAAAAGGGGAGGGTGAAGCAGTTAGAAGGAGACAGAGAAAGGAAGACAGAGAAAGAGACGAGGAGAAGAAGGAGGAGGTGGAGGAGAAGGGGAAAAGGGGAGAGTGCAGCAGTTAGAAGGAGACAGAGGAAGGAAAGAAAAGAGGGAGGAGAAACTGTAAAATACACAGGAAGGAGAGGAAGAGAAGGAAGAGGAAGAGGAAGAGGACGAGGAAGGGAAAGAGGGAGAAGGCTATACCCGCTCGTCGGAAGCATTACCACAACGAAAGAAATTAATGTAAAGCGAATTTCTAGCTCGGTAAGGTCAAGTGAAGCCACCGAGATTAGTAGCAAACGGTGTGTCTGTGCCTGCGAGTGTAAACAAACTTTCGTCTAACCCTCTCGAGTACTCTCTTGAGAAGGTTCAAGTAGAGTGGCAATCTCACGCCGATCATGATAACCTAAGAGAATCACACACGCGGATGGTTACTTACTTACTTAATACTTTTGCTTTGATTCTCCGTTGTTATATTCACGTTCTATCTTTGTGGTGTGTGTGTGTGTGTGTGTGTGTGTGTGTGTGTGTGTGTGTGTGTGTGTGTGTGTGTGTGTGTGTGTGTGTGTGTGTGTTTCTTGTGTTGTGTAAATTTCGAACCCAAGAATAGAGAATCACATACTCGATATTTGTTTTCGTTTTTATTTTTATACACGATTTGATTCTCTTCCACTTTACTAACGATGTTTTTTTTTTTGTGTGTGTGTTTGTTGTGTTGTGTAGATGTCGAACTCAGGAGTAGAGAATCACACACTCGATTTTTGTTTTTCTTTTTACTTTTTATACTTGTTTTGATTCTCTTTCACTTTTACTCACGATGTTTTTTGTGTTCTGTGTGTTTCTTGTGTTGCGTAGATGTTCAACTCAAAAATAGAAAAACACACTCACTCGATAACTTACTTCATACATTTCCTCTGACTCTTTACACTTTTATCCACGTTTTTATCATATTTTTTTACGTTTTTTTATTATTCTTTTACACTACACCTTTCCCCTGATTCTCCCCCACTTCGTTCACAACTTTATATTCTTCTTTCGCTGTTGTTGTTGTTTTGATGCTTAGCTCAGAAATAATAAATAGCTTCCTTTGAGCTGACGAGCAAAAAGGAAAACTAACAAAGGTGGACATAGAAGCAATAAGCAACAGCACTTTAGTCAACACCAACACAGAAGAGTCACTAAGGTTGGCGTGTAGCATAACTAGAGGAGGGGGAGGACACAGAAGAAGGAAGAGGAGGAGGAAAAGGAGGCGAAGGAAACATGGAAACATGGACTACCAGACAGCAGAAATCCTGTTGGCTCATTACTACTAGTAGCTGCCTCCTGGTGGAGGAGGAGGCGGAGGAGGAGGAGAAAGGGGAAAAGGAGGGGAAAGAGGAATGAGAAAGGGGGAGCACAAAAGAGGATACAGAGAAATTAAAGGAAGAGGAGAAGGGGAAAGGAGGGGAAAGAGGAATGAGAAAGGGGGAGCACAAAGGAGGAAACAGAGGAATTAAAGGAAGAGGAGGAGGAGAAAGGGGAGGAGGAGAAAGGGAGGCACAGAGGAGAAGACAGAAGAAGGAAAGAAAGAGGAGGAGGAGAAGGAGGGGAAACGGAAGAGGGGGAAAGAGGGTAGCTCAGAGTAGAAGAGAGAAAGAGGCGGAGGAGAAGGAGGAGAAGAAAAAGAGGAAAAGGGGAGGGTGAAGCAGTTAGAAGGAGACAGAAGAAGGAAAGGAAGAAGAGAAGGAGAAAGAGGCGGGGAGGGGGGAGACACAAAAGAATAGAGGAAGGAGAAGAATAGAAGTAAGGAAAGGAGAAGGAGGAAGAAGGGGGAAGAGAAGGAGAAAGAGGAGGAGAGGCGGGAGACACAAAAGAATATAGAGGAAGGAGAGGAAGAGAAGTAAGGAAGGAAGAAGGAGGAGGTGGAGGGAGAAGGGGGAGAAGAGGAGGGGAGGGGCACAGTCTGACGGAGCGATGTGGTATATAGAACATCTTTTGTATATTTTGGAGGCGGCGGTGAGCGAGGGGGTGAACGAGTGAGCGAGTGAGAGTGAGAGTGAGAGAGAGGGCGACCACAGACAGACAGGTTGCACCCATCCCGCCCACCCAGTTTGTTTTGGTGAGAGCTGAAACAGTAAACTTCGCGGACACACAACAAACCTCTCCCTCCCCCTCTCTCTCTTCTCTCCCCCCCTTCCCCCTCTTTCCCTTCTCCTCTAGCATTCCCCTCATTCCTGTCTCTCCACCTTTAGCCTTTTACTGTCTTCATTGCGTGGTCTTAAATTTTCTTTATAGCTGGTGGTGACATTTTTTTTTTTTTCGTGTCCTCACTTCAGAAATTTGTCATCTTTTCATGTTTGCTTTCTTCCCCTTGTTTTATGTAGGCTATCCCTTTATATCTTCAAGGGCTAATGCGACGGAGATGAGCACTGAGGCCACGCGCAGCTATAGCGTTTGCACCTAACCTTAATATACCTTCTTATTTTACCGAACTAATCGCTTTTTATCTCGACGTTTTCCTCGTTTTATCCAATATCATATACTCCTCTTCTCATTTCTACTCTTTTCACGTTCGTATCTTTAATCCTTCTTTTGCATTCCTACGTAAAGAAAAAAATAATACATTGCTACATTTATCTATTCATTCATTTACTTATATATTGAATTTTAAGGCATTCATACATTCATTTATATCTTTACTCGTATATATCTCTCTCCTTCTCAGTTTTAGCTTTCCTGAGTGGATCAAATTCAAAGACAGATACATCCATTTATTTATTTATTTATTTATACATTTACACCTCTCTCTCTCTCTCTCTCTCTCTCTCTCTCTCTCTCTCTCTCTCTCTCTCTCTCTCTCTCTCTCTCTCTCTCTCTCTCTCTCTCTCTCTATCTATCTATCTATGTATCTGTTTATCTATCTATCTCTCTCCCCGCTCACGTTCCTCCCTTGTTTTCATTACTTTCTTACAACAGGGTACCATTACTTTTTTGTCACCGCGGGTCCAGAATTGGCTCCCCGGCATCATTACTTACTTCACCTGTCGGGCGGCGGCGGTGGTGGTGGTGGTGGTGGTGTAGTCCTCTCGTCTCTCTCACCCGGGCAGCTTCCCAAAGGTACTCAGGTATACTCACCACAACACCTTTACCTTCATCACCACCTGTCCCTCACCTCCATCATCATCGTCTCTACCTACCCCCCTTACCTTTACCTGTATCTCACCTATATCATCGCTTCTACCTGTTCTACCTCATCTTTATCATCATCACCTCTACCTACCCCCCTTACCTTTACCTGTATCTCATCTCTATCATCACTTCTACCTGTCCTAGCACCGTTCCCGCCACCTCCTGCTAACTCTATCTTCACCAAAACCTTGAAGTATATTTACAGGTATATCTTAATAATAACCTATATCCACCCGTCTATAATCACCTGGAGCAACTGAACCCATTAATACCTGTACCTCTTCTTACCTTAGCACCTTTGTATTTACTATTCTGCTGTTCTTTATTTTTTGTTTTATTTCTATGTATGAGTATTTATTTAAGTCCTATACCTTTGTTTATTTCTCCTACATTTACTTTTCTTCCCTACTCATCTTCATATCTCTCCTATTCCACCTTCTACTTTTATGTATTTTCTTCGAAGTTTCTTATGTACGACATCTATCCTTTTTTTTTTTTCATCTGCTTTACACATAACTTTACCATTTTCTCTAACACTACTCACTTTATTAAACTCTTCCTCTGTTTTTATTTTTGCCTGTTTTCATTTTTACCTCTTAACCATTTCCACCTCTGCCTCACCCCACCTTCAAGCCTCCACTAATTTAAAGTCTGTATATATATTTGTTTAAAACTGTATTAAGAGTGCTGCGCCGGAATTCTCGAGGCACACAAAGAGGCGGGGAAACAAAGCCACAAAGAAAGAGTGTGCGTGAAAAAGGAAAAGAAAATATAAACAGCTTCGTTTGCATAGCTTATACCTTGTGTGTGTGTGTGTGTGTGTGTGTGTGTGTCATGTATGTCTATTTATTTGCTCACTCGCTCTCTTTCTCCTCCTCCTCCTCCTCCTTCTCCTTCTTCTTCTCTTCTCTTTTCTTTTGTCATCTTCTCTTTTCTCTTCTTATCTCTTTTCATTTTTCTTCTTTTTTCTTTCCACTTTTCTTTCTTTTCATTTTTTCTTCTCTCTCTCTCTCTCTCTCTCTCTCTCTCTCTCTCTCTCTCTCTCTCTCTCTCTCTCTCTCTCTCTCTCTCTCTCTCTCTCTCTCTCTCTCTCTCTCCCCCCCACCTCACCTGCCCGATTTCCAAGCTCGACATAACTCATTCCCTTCGCACCTGTCGCAATAAATCTCAGCCTCACTTTTACCTGTCCTATCGCGAATCTCCTTAGAGGCTCCACCCACACCTGTGAACCGCATGCAGGTAAGAGTTGATCGCGCACCTTGAAGCTTCCTGTCAAGTGTCTCTCTGTTAAGCTTTTGTTGCCTTGAGTGATGTGAAGTTTGTAGAGCATGTCATTGTTTTTTTGTTTTGGTTTTGAGGATGCGTAAAGATGGTGGTGGTGGTGGTGATGGTGATGATGATGGTAAGAAGAGTGAATATAGAGTAGTAGCGATAGAAGAAGTAGTAGTAGTAGTAGTAGTAGTAGTAGTAGTAGTAGTAGTAGTAGTAGTAGTAGGAGTAGTAGTAGTAGTAGTAGTAGTAAAAGTATCAGTAGTAATGAAAGACAAAAAAATGGTCTACAGAAATCCATTCAAAATATACCTTTCTGATAATTTTGTGACGTAGAGAAAAAAAGGAGAGAAAGAAAAGACAAACAGCAGTAGTAGTAGCAGTAACAGTAGCAGTAACAGTAGTAGAAGTAGCAATAGTAATAACAGGAGGAAGAGGAGCAGGGGTCGAGGTCGTAGTAGTAATAGTAGTAGTAGTAGAAACAGAAATAGTGGCAGACGTTTTCCCGCCCCGCCTCGTCCTCCGCTGCACTTCTTTGCCAGCTGTTGCGTCGCCGGTAATCCGTAATCCCGCTGTTTAATCCCCGCGGTGTTTATCCAGCCCCGGCCGCTATACGCCTCCTAATGGCCGGATTAAAGAGGCCTTCCCGTGCTCCGCCGAATTGGTTACCTTTCCGAAACTTGGCGCGGTTCCTCTTCTCCTTTTCCTCCAACTTTTGCTCTTCGAATTCTAGTTTTTTCTTCTATTTTCATCTATTTTCTTTAAGTTTTTGATTATGTGTCCGATTTCCTCGCATCAATTTGTCTTCGTTTTTTTTCTCCTATGTCTCCAATTACTTTTATTTTTTTTATTTTATTTCGGTTTTTCTTGCTTCATTCGTATTTCGCCAGTTTCCTGTTCTCCCTCCTCCTAATTCTTCTCTCTCATCTTTTTATCTTCCTTTATTTCTTTGTCTTCTCCATTTTTTTTTCTTTTCTCTCAAGCGCTTTCTAACCCTTCGCTTTTCTCCGCCTTTCTCTTCCTCTATCTTACAGCCCAGGTTTCTTCTGTTCTAACTGTATTTTCTCATATCTATCTATCATTCCCTTCCTCTTAATACTACTCCTACTCCGACTTTTATTCTTCATCTTCTTTCACCTCCTCCTCCTCCTCCTCTTCCTCCAGGCCCACGAAACGCACTCTTGCTAAAACGGATACAAATGGTGGCGCGCCGTGCATTCGACTGATCCGTCTAATTATTCAAGCTTATCTACTCTCGGCGAGGCGCGGAGAACACCGGTAATTGAGAGAGAGAGAGATGGGGGGTGAGGGAGAGGGAGAGGGGAGTGTGTGGGGTGGGGTTGAGAGAGAGAGAGAGAGAGAGAGAGAGAGAGAGAGAGAGAGAGAGAGAGAGAGAGAGAGAGAGAGAGAGAGAGAGAGAGAGAAAAGAAAACAAGAAAGGAGCCAAGAAAGAAAAAAGAATGAAAGAAAAAAGAAAAAGAAGGAAAGATAAAATAAATAAATAAAAGAAAGAAACAAAGAAAAGGAAAAAAGAAGGTGAGGGAAGTTAAGCAATGAAGGAAGTAGAGATAAAGGTAAAGTTTGGGGCATTGACTGAGGTGCGCGTGGCCTTAATGCTCATCCCCGTCACATCGAGCGCATAAGAAGGGTCACGGGAAAGGAAAGGAAAAGTTTTCATATGAAGATATAGATAAAGTGACGACTAATGAAACCTGAAGAAAGAGGAGGAAGAGGAAGAGGAGGAGGAGGAGGAGGAGGAGGAGGAGGAGGGGGAAGAGGAGGAGGAGGAGGGAAGGACGAAAAAAAGTGAGAGTGCATGGCAGGAAGTAAGGAGGGAGGGAGAGAGGGAGGGAGAGAGGAAAGGAAGGAGGGATGAGGGGAAGGAGAAGGGAGATGAAAGGGAGTGAAGAAGGAAGTGAAGAATGAAGTGAAGAAGGGAAGGAGGAAAGAAGTCGATAAAGAACAGAGAAAAGAAAAATAGAATAAAAGGGGGAATAAGAGATGATAGAGACTAGGAGAAGGAAAAGAGAAAGAGATAGGAAGGAAAGAAAGACGAATGGCAATAGAGGAAGAACCAGAGGAGAAGGAGGAGGAGGAGGAGGAACAGGAAGTGACAGGAGAGAAAGTTTACAATAAGGTTGAGTATGAATGAGAAAAAAAAAGGGGAAAGCAGATGTGGAATTGATGCGAATGTGACGGTGAGAAATATTAATGGAGGAAGAAAACGTGATAAACAAATAAATAGCGTGTTCCTTGTACCCTTGTGTTTCTGAAGGTAAAATGGAGACACAGGTAGATATTAATTAAGAGAGAAAAGCAGTAAATAACTCGATATTTCTCTGGTTTAAAATATATCATGAAGGAGGTATAGGAAAAAGACGAAGGAAAGAGAGGATAAAAAGAGGGAATGGAAAGGGTAGAGAAAAGGAAATAGAAGGAAGAGAAAGATGACGAGCTTACGATAAAAAAAAAATGAAGAATAAAGATAAAAATAAAAAATAAAATAAAGCAAAATAAGAAGTGAGATTAATAATGAAATATGAGAAAGTGAATGACGGTTCGCTGAAATACGTCTCGTCATTGTGAGGATTCATATCTTTAATTCTCTCTCTCTCTCTCTCTCTCTCTCTCTCTCTCTCTCTCTCTCTCTCTCTCTCTCTCTCTCTCTCTCTCCATTTTTTTTTATTTGACGACTAAACTTTCTCTCTAAACACTTGTCTTCCTCCTCCTCCTCCTCCTCCTCCTCCTCCTCCTCCTCAGGCGTTCTCATAAAATAGATGAATTCATATGTGCGTGTGTATGTAATTTATAATGATATGCCTAATACACACACACACACACACACACACACACACACACACACACACACACACACACACACACACACACACACACACACACACACACACCTGATCCCTTCTGAAATAGAGCAATGACTCTGCCTTCGCCCCCTTCACACCTGTCTCTATTTTTACCTTGGCCCAGAGAGAGTGAGTGAGTGAGTGAGTGAGTGCGTGAGAGTGACTGAGTGAGTGAGAGTGACTGAGGAGGAAGGATGGACTGTATGAGGGAGAAGAGAGTGAGTGAGTGAGTGAGTGGGTGAGTGAGTGAGTGAGGAAGGATGAACTGTGTGAGGGAGAAAGTGAGGAAAGAAGTGAGTAAAAGGACTGGAGAGATAGAGGGAGGGAAGGAGGGAAGGAGAGAGGGAGGAATTGAAGGAAAGAGTGTAGGAGAGAGGAGGGAATGGGATTAGTGAGTGAGTCATTGGAAGAACAGAAAGACGAAGGTATGAAGGGAGGGAAGTAGAGAGAGGAATAGAGGGAGAAAAAGAGGGAAGGAAAAGGGGGGAGAGAAAAAGATGTAGTAATAGATTAAATAAGAAACATCCAATCCCTTCCCCCTCCTCCCCCCCCACCTGCCTATACTAACACACATTCGGTTGTGGTATTAAAAAAAAACCTCTTACTTACATAGAATAATAGTTAAAAATCATCTTCAGCTTTGTGTTGTGGGCGGGAAAAAAAAAAAAGTGTCAAGTATTATTCTCTCTGCCACATATGGGTATAACACTCTCCCTTCTCCCCAGACAGACAGACAGACAGACAGACAGACACAGGCAGAGACAGTAGCAGTAGTAGTAGTAGTAGTAGTAGTAGTAGTAGTTTGTTGTTTGTTGTTGTTGTAGGGAAAGGAAGAGGAGGAGGAGGAGGAGGAGGAGGAGAAGGAGGAAAAGCATGAAGAGGAAGAAGAGGAAGAGGAGGAGGAAGATGGGAAGAAGTATTAGTAGTAGCTTGTTGTTGCTGTTCTTGTTGTAGGGAAGAGAAGAAGAGAAGAAGGAGGAAGGGAAGAAGAAGAGGAGGAGGAGACGAGAAGGAGGATGCTTCGTCACTGCCTGGTCTCGTCATCTTGGCCAGGTATGTTATTGGGTTAGTTTACCTGGCCGCCGCCGCCTCACCTGCCCGGCCCAGCACACCTGTCGCCCACCAGACCCACTCACCCGTAGCACTGAGGACTTCTTTCTCTATCTCTATTTTTATCTCTATTTGTCTTTATCTCTCTATCACTTTCTATCATTCTATCTAACTCTATGTATATCTATCCCTCTTCTTACCTCTCTATCTATTTCTCTTTCTACCTCTCTATCTCTTTCTATCTATATCTCTATATCTCTCTATTTCTCTATGTCTATCTACCTACCTACTTATCTACTTATCTATCGACTTCAGTATGTGTGTATGTATGTATGTATGTGTGCACATGAGCTAACTTTTACATACATACAGAAATCCACGTGAAAAGGAGATGAAATGGCAGTGGTGGTGATGGTGGTGGTGGTTTTGGTGGTGGTGGTGGTGGTGGTGGTGGTGGTGGTGATGGTGGTGGTGGTGATGGTGGTGGTGATGGTGGTGATGGTGGTGGTGGTGGTTTTGGTGGTGGTGGTGATGGTGATAGTGGAGGTGAGGACACGTTTCCATCTCTAGACCATATGCGAAAGAAGGACAAGGAAAGAAGGAGGAGGAGGAGGAGGAGAAGGAAATGGAAGAAGATGAGGAGGGGGAAGAAGACGAGGAGGAGGAGGAGGAAGGGTACAGGGGCGAGGGGCAGGGGGCAGGGGCGTATATATGTACGTAACCACATGTGACTGCATTTGTACGCACATATATATCTTTCCGTCCGCACATGACGCGCCCGCTCGACAGTAAGTGCCGGCCTGTCACAACCCGCGAGATTTTGCGCCTTAATTAAAAGCAAGCATCCGTCTTCCGGCAGGTTCAAAGGTGCCCGCCGATTGGTTCGTTCCATTAGCGGAGTCTGACGTCACACAGGTGGAGGAGAAGCAGGAGGAGGAGGAGGAGGAGGAGGAGGAGGTAGTGGTGGAGGAGGAGGAAAGAGCAGAGGAGTAAACGAGGAGCGGTTTAAATGGAAAAAAGTGGGAATAGGAGGAATGGCGAGGAAAGAAATTATGAAAAGAGGAAGAAAAAAGAGGAGGAAAGGAAGAGGGAGGAAAGGAAAGAGGAGAACTGAGGTATACCGGGAGTGTTTTAAAGGGAAAAAGTGAGGAAAAAAAGGACCAGTGAGGAATTAAATGAGGAAAAAAGGAGGAGGAGGAAGAAACGAAGGAAGAGAAGGGAAAAGTAAGAATCGTACAAACAGGGGACTGGGTTTCATCTCGAGGAGCGTAAGCAATAGGAGCGCTGAGGCCATCCTCAAACTTTACTTAGCTCTAGTTAGACCTCACCTTGATTACGCGGTCCAGTTCTGGTCACCCTACTATAGAATGGATATCAAGATGTTAGAATCTGTACAGGGAAGGATGACAAAAATTATTCAAGGTGTGAGAAGCTTGCCCTATGAGGATAGACTTAAGCATTTAAATCAACACTCTCTAGAAAGGCGAAGGTTGCGAGGAGACCTTATCAAGGTCTATAAATGGATGAAGGGCTTTAATAAAGGGGATGTCAATAGAGTTCTGGTAGTAAAAGAGCCAGGTAGGACACGTAGCAATGGTCTCAAGGTAGACAAATTCAGATTCAGCAAAGACATAGGCAAGAATTGGTTCACAAATAGAGTGGTGGATGAATGGAGCAAGCTTGACAGTCATGTTGTGGGTGCCAATACCATAGATACATTCAAGGAGAGTTTGGATAAATTCATGGATAGTGAGGTAAGGTGGGGTTAGGATAACAGGAGCTGCCTTGTATAGGCCAACCGGCCTCTTGCAGACTCCTTACGTTCTTATGTTCTTATGTGATATGAGAAATATGAATAGAAGAAGGGCTGAGGAAGGAACGGATGTATAAACAGGTAAATGAGAAAAGAAAGAGAGGTGGATGAAAGGAGAAAGAAAGAGGATATGAGAGACAGAAGTAAAAGAGTTGCTGAAGAATAAACGGAAGTATGAAATTGGTCAGCTAACAAAAAAAAAAGTGCAGGTGTAAAGAGATACCTAACAAAGACTACCTCATTAGCTCCGTTTGATGATTTTAGTAAGAGAAGAAGAGCACAAGAAAACATAATAAGCTAAGTGCTGAATATACTAAAAGCGACAGCTATAAGTGGAGAGGAGGAGCGGGGGGGGGGGGGGTTAGGGGGGTGAGGGGGGGCATGAGGAAGGGTTGGGGCAGGCGTGTAGGTCGTCACGTTCACCTCTAAAGAACGTAAGGATACACTGATTGGTTCGCGTTCGTGTTTGCATTAACGCCGACGACCCCTCCTTCTGTTGCTTCCTCTTGCGATGCCGAGTGAAAGTGGATCAAGTTCACCAGCCGCTATATTAAAGCCTTAGGTGAACACTCTTGACCCTGAAAGAACTGATTAAGTATTCATCTCCTTTTTTCCGTGTTGTTATAGTAAACGTTTTCACTATCAGTCCGGGAAAAGGTTGAGATCTTATTACATTTTTTTTAGAGGAAGGTATTTCCGTATTATACATATGAGGGATTGAGTTCTTTTTCGTGACTTCCAGGTAAATCAGTTCTTAATGTTTCCTTGATGTCATGGTAAACGTTTCCATATCAGTCCAGGAAAATGTTGAGGTCTGATTACACTTTTCATAGTAAGGCATTTCATATTTCATCACTATACTCATGAGGGATTGAGTTCTTCGTGAGTTCCAGGTAAATCTGTTCTTAATGTTTCCTTGATATCATGGTAAACGTTTCCATATAAGTCCAGGAAAATGTTGAGGTCTGATTACACTTTTCATAGCAAGGCATTTCATATTTCATCACGGTTTAAATGGGGAAAAAGTGGGAATAGGAGAAATGGCGAGGAAAGAAATTATGAAAAAGGGAAGAAAAAAAAGGAGGAAAGGAAGAGGGAGGAAAGGAAAGAGGAGAAGGAGAACTGAGGTATACCGGGAGTGTTTTAAAGGGATTGAGTTCTTCTTCGTGACTTCCAGGTAAATCTCTTCACTGTACACGTAGCTTCCGAGAAAGGGAGACTTCGTAGCAGCTTCGCGTTAAATCCCTTCGCTGCTTAAGACGGGCAAATCTGAGGTTGTTGTTATTCCCACACTCCCCCGTCACGGTGAGAATGGCACTATTGTATCCGTAGCAACCTTGGCCCGGGAGGCTGGGTATGAATGACTAACGTAAATAAAGATAGGTGAAGGAAATATTGTGTAAGGTAATCTACACACACCAGCCCAATAGCAAACGAGAATACAGATTGGTGAAAGAAATACCGTGTGAAGTAGTCTAATTGTTTTTGTGTTTGAGCTTGTTGATAGTAAGGAAATTTAAGGGTAATTGGTATAAGTGAAAAAAATCAATCCTGTTTACCATTTGTTGATAGCAAGGAAAGAGCTAGAAAGGTAATATAGAAAAGACTAAAGAGCATGAGAGATTATGAAAGGTATGAAAGACTATGAAAAAATATATGAAAAAACACATGATCAAAAAAAAAAACAGCAAGTAAAAATGAAGTAGTGAATAAGAGAAGGAAAAAAATACGAAAAAAGGATGAAAAAGAGTGTGAAAAAAAAGTATGAAAAATTTGAATGAGTGAATAAAATAAAATAAAATGGTTATGATTATTCAGCGCTTTGAGATTATGTTGTAAGGTACATATATATTTAACACGATATTCTTGTACCCTATAATGAAAGAAGAAAAAAAAGGCACACTGCATATAAAAAGGGCTTCTCAAGGTACATGTAATCTTCCCTCTGTCATTTTCACTTTCCATCCTTAGATTTTTTTTTTTTTTTCATCTCACTTTCTCTTTCCTTTCGACTCCCACTCATTCCCTCTTTCCTACACTTCCTCGTCATCTCTCTCTCTCTCTCTCTCTCTCTCTCTCTCTCTCTCTCTCTCTCTCTCTCTCTCTCTCTCTCCTTCATTTTCTTCTTCCTTTCTACTTTTCTTCCTTCTTTCTCTCTCTCTCTCTCTCTCTCTCTCTCTCTCTCTGACTCTTCGCTATTTCTGCCATCCAACAAGCGAGAGAGAGAGAGAGAGAGAGAGAGAGAGAGGCATACATATGTGGCATGACTTGCATCGCCTTGAGAGAGCGAGACAGAGAGAGAGGGAAGTGTGTCAGACCCCCAACCAACTCGACTCAACTCTCTCGCCTGATAATATTATGTGTCGCTTCTCGTCCCTCCACGGCTCAGATTAAGGCCACGACTCCATTAGGCGGCAAAAAGATGCATGCACGACGACTTGGGCTGAGAGGCGGCAGGCAGGCAGTGCGTCAGTCCAGGGTGATAAAGTTTAATGTAGAGCGATTGATAAGTTGGGTTGGTTGATGAGTAGTGTGTGATGTGATGGTGTGTGTGTGAGGTTATGAGTTTGGGTGGCGAGGAAAAAAATGGTGTGGGTGTGTGTGTGGAAGGGGTGGATGGGGGTTAGAATGTGTGATGGAGAGGGGAAGGTGGTTAGGATTTGATATGTTTGTGGATGGTTAGTTTATGAATAAGGAAAAGGGATTATGGATATAGAGATCTGCCGTTGTTTCAAGTTCATGTAGAATTCGTCACTGTTTTATGTAGAATTCGTTGTCGTTGTCGTTGTTGTTTTAAGTAGGTTTCGAGCGTATTTATGTGGTGTTAGTTTACAATGAATACGCTGGCGAATAAAGATATAAACGGAAGAGTGTTTTATTGGCTAAGATTAATGAGTTTGATCACAGAAAAGAAGATAATAAAAAAGCAAGTGAATAGAAATTAGTATGAAAAAATTGAATGAGCGAGTATGGGAAAAATACGAAGATAAAAGGGCAAAAGGAAAGTTGAAAGGAAGGAAGGGAAAATGAAAGAAGGAAAGAAGGAAAGAAGGCAGGAAGGAAGGATGGATATGTGTGAAAAAGAGAGAATGAAGAAGTCTGAAACAAAATGAAAGATAATAAAAAAAAGTAAGAAAAATGAAACGAACAAAAAAGAATGAAAAGGAGAATGAAGAAACAGAGCATGAGGAACTACAACACCCAACACACACACACACACAAAAAAAAAAAAAAAAATATCACTCAAGACACTTCAGATTAATATTCATCCATAAAGACAAAATACAACGGACATGAAAGTCATAATAAACGTATATTCGGGTCGCGTACACACACACACACACACACACACACACACACACACACACACAGGAACATTGTGGTGGTGGTGATGCCTGTCGTCAACCCTCCCTTCCTCCCCTCGTCCATCCCCCCCCTCCCTTTTCTCTCCCTTCCCTCCCTCCCTTCCCTCCCTTTCCCCTCACTCTTTGCTTGTTTACTTTCCTCCACCGTAACGACCCTTCACCACCGCCTCCTCCTCCTCCTCCTCCTCCTCTTAAGCGCCAAAACATCACCATCACCACCACCATCACCACCATCACCACCGCCATTGTACAAGATATCACCACCCCCATCATCACCACCATCACCACCACCATCACCACCGCCATTGTACAAGATATCACCACCACTATCACCACCACCATCACCACCACCATCACCACAGAATACTAACATTTACTAACATTATTTTCACCTCCCATCATCACCATCTTCCCGTTTTCTTCCTTATTTCTCCTGTTAGTAAAGATCAAACATCCGCCTTCATTCATTTTCCTCTCCCTCCTTCCTTCTTCTCCTTCTCTCCCTCCCTCCCTCCTTCCCTCCTGTCAGTAACACTAATAAGGGCCAGTACCTCCCTCCCCTTCCCTCCCTTTCCCTTCATCGTCTCCCTTTTCCTCTCCCTTTTCTCCTCTTCTCTCCTCTCCCTTCCTTCTTCTCTTCTTCCTTTCCCTCCCAAGGATTTCAGGATGTCAGTGGAGAAAGAAGAGGAACAAGAAGAAGACGAAAAAGGAGAAGAAGGAGAGAGAGAGAGAGAGAGAGAGAGAGAGAGCAATTATGATGGACGAGAAGATGAAATTCGAGTAAGGAGGGATTAGAAAGGAAGGAGAAAAAGCCACGAGGACAGAGGAGGGAAAATGAGAAGACAGTAACAGGAGGAGGAGGAGGAGGAGGAAGAGGAGGAGGAGGAGGAGGAGGAGGAGGAGGAAGAAATATTATGAGAACTCTCCTCACACCTGACTCCTCCCGAAGCACGTCTGTGGTTGGTGGAGGAGGAAACGAGGGAAGGAAGGAGGAAAGGAGAGATGGAGGGAGGGAGGGTGGGAGGGAGGAGGAGGAAGGAAGTGTGGCAAGAGGAAGGAGGGAAGGGAAGGAAACGAAGATGGAACCTCAAGAAGTGACATATTAGCAAAGGGTTGAAAGGAAGGAAGGAAGGAAGGAAGGAAGGAAGGAAGGAAAGAAGGAAAGAAGGCAGGAAGGAAGGAAGAAAGGATGGAAGAAGGGAAGGAAAGACGGGCTAAAAGAAAGGGAAGAAGTGAAAAAGGAAAAAAAAGGAAGGGAAATGTAGGAAGAGGAAAAAGAGGAAAAGGAGGAAAAAGAGAAAGAAAGCGAAGAAGAAAAGTGTGTGTGTGTGTGTGTGTGTGTGTGTGTGTGTGTGTGTGTGTGTGTGTGTGTGTGTTGCGGTGGTGTTAAGGATCAGTGTTGGATCTTTTGTGGGATGCGAAGATTTGAGGGTCAGGAGGAGGAGGAGGAGGAGGAGGAGGAGGAGGAGGAGGAAGAGAAGGAAAGCTATAAAGACATGCAGCCAGACCACACACACACACACACACACACACGACGCAGCTGTGAGTACGTACAGGCAGTAATATTTAAGTCCCTCTCAACAGTCTTCCTCTTATACAAACACCGGACTAACAGCGAGGGAAGCGCCGGCGTTAGGACATGATTAGTGCTCAACCTCAACGCAGACCCAACGAGGCGAATACGTGTTCCATTCATGTTCTTAGCACACAAAAAAGGGGAGTATCTTAAGGGTGTAATTTAGTGGTGGTCAGCGGAAGGAAGAGGAGGAAAAGGGAAAGGAGAAGGAGGAGGAGGAGGAGGAGGAGGAAGGATTGTGGTTTAGTTAGGAGAGGAAAAGAGGGGGGAAAAGAACTCCTGTGTGTGGGTGAGTGGGGGGGTGCGGGGTGGGAAAGGGATGTAGAGGTGTGTAAGGGGTGAGTAAGGAGGTGAAAAGGGGAAGTAAGGGGGTTGAAGGGAAGCTGTAAGTGGATGTAGGTGGTTGTACGGGGAGTGTAGGGAGTTAAAAAGGGGTGTAGGGATGTGTAAGGGAGGTGGAAGGAGGTATATGTTGGCTGTATGGGGGTGTAGAGGAGCTGTAGGAGGTGTAGAGGGGTGTAAGCAAGGCGTCAGGAGGTGCAGGAGGGCTGTAAGGGGGTGTAAGAGGGAGTGATAGACTGACAGAATGAAGGAAATACAGACAGACAGAGTTGATTCTTTTTTTAGGAGCAGCGAGTAGCGGGCTTTTTTTTATTATTATTGTTTCCCTTTTTTGTGCCCTTGAGCTGCCTCCTTTGTTGTAAAAAAAAAATAAAGACAGACTAAGGGAGTGATACAGACAGACAGAATGAAGGAAATACATACAAGCAGACAGACCAACAGGATGACGAAACCAAAGCAATAACGATAACGATTTAAAAGAGTCATTTATACCCTGACTGAGACGGCGGCGGCGGCGGCGGGGACGAAGGGGAAGGTGGGGGAGGGGGAGGTGAAGGCGGCGAGTATAAAGGGAAGAGGAGGAGTAAGATAACCAAGACAAATTATCGGTTCTCTTCCTCCCCTTGCGGTTCCTGGAGACGCCGAGACTTAATAACAGACACACATCAAGGGAAAGAAAGAAAGACACTCACTGATGAACTTAAACTGCGAAATAGAGACAGACAGACGAAGATAGAGAGAGAGTAAGAGAAAGAGAGTAAAAGAGAATTATATATGCAGACAATACTAGCGTTGAGATAGAGACTGGTAGAGAGAGGGAAAGAAAATATATATAACTTAAGCTGAGAAATAGAGAGAGACAGACGGAGATAGAAAGAGAGACGGAGAAAGAGAGTAAAAGAGAAATATATATAGACAATACTTGCGTTGAAATAGAGACTGGTAGAGAGAGGGAGAGAAAAAGAGAGATACAGACAGACAAACACATCTTTTATTAAGTGTGTGTGTGTGTGTGTGTGTGTGTGTGTGTGTGTGTGTGTGTGTGTGTGTGTGTGTGTGTGTGTGTGTGTGTGTCAGTAGGTAAGTTTAGTGCCCCTTTCATTGGGTCTATTCATTACTATTAAAGATATTCCTGATGGTGTTTATTTATTCTCTCTCTCTCTCTCTCTCTCTCTCTCTCTCTCTCTCTCTCTCTCTCTCTCTCTCTCTCTCTCGTCACTCAAGAACGAACAGCCCCTCAGAGAAACAAATACTTCTTCACCTTCAAATTTTCCCCTTATATACCCTCCCCCTCCCCTCCCTTACCCCTCTATCACCCCCCCTTACCCTCCCTTACCCCTTACCACCAACACCCAGCCACACCCTCCCTTCCCTTCCTCTCTTACCCCTCGCCAACTTTCCCCTCATTGCCCTTCCTTTACCCAATTGATGGTCTGCACGTGGCTTCCCTCACCTTTGACCCTCACGTGCCCCATGCCCTGACCTCACGCCCACCCCCCTCGCCCCCCTGTGGATGACCAATGCCCAGTGTTTATCCTGAGGCGGGGCGAGTCAGTCTGGGCTCTCTAATTACTTGAAAGAGAGGCTGAGGCAGATTATGAGACACGTGTTGAATGATGCTGGTAAAGGGATGTTGTTATTGAGAGAAGGTGAATGAGGGATGGAGAGTTTAGTGTTATTGAGATGGAAAGAAAAAACAGATGTCATTTATTAGGTACATATCATTAGCAAAAGGCAGATTATGAGACACGTGTTGAGTGTTGCTGGGAAAGGGATGCCATTGAGAGAAGGTGAATGAGGGATGGAGAGTTTTGTGTTATTGAGATAGAAAGAAAAAAAAACAGATGTAATTTATAAACAACATATCATAAGCAAGAGTCAGATTATGAAGACATGTTGAGTGATGCTAAAGAAATGTTGTTATTGAGAGGTGAACGAGGGATGATGAGCTTAGTATTATTGAGATAGAAAGAAAAATCAGATGTCATTTATTACGGACATATCATAATCAAGAGGCAGATTATGAAACACATGTTGAGTGATGCTGGTAAGAGGATGTTGTTATTGAGAGAAGGTGAACGATGGATGGAGAGCTTAGTGTTATTAAGATAGGAAAAAACATATGTCATTTATTAAGGACATATCATAAGCAGTAGACAGATTATGAGGACATGTTGAGTGATCCTAAAGAAATGTTGTTATTAGAGAAGGTGAATGAGGAGTAGTGAGTTTAATGTAATTGAGAGAAGGAAAAAAACAGGAGTCAATTATTAAGGACATTTCAGTAGGCAGATTATGAAGACAAGTGTTGAGTGATTAGTGGAAAGAGTTGAAATTGATGTCGTATAATTATGTTTGTTTGTAATTTAGGAGCAGCGAGTAGAAGGGTTTTTTTATTATTGTTTCCTTTTTGTGCCCTTGAGCTGTCTCCTTTGTTGTGAAAAAAAAAATCTCAGAAAAGCATCTCCCTAACACCTTACTTGCCTCTCAGATTTTTAAACGTCGAATTAACTTTTCATACTCCATCTATATTCTTCAACTAATCTATTTTTTAACATAACAGAAACAAACATATTTCTGTCTCTCAATATTTCGTCTGTCTGATCGCAAGCTTTTTTTATCGGATGGTTCAAGACAGCGAGTTATATTACCTTCGCGGATGCAATGAAGGTGAGGAGGCAGAGTTAATTAGGAATATTTGAATTATTTAGAAGCTTCATTTATTTGTGTTTGATAAGGGAACAGTCGGAGCACAGACGATACTTAAGAGAGACGGACAAACTAACAAACACACGCGAACAGAGAAGCACATGAAAAGGTAAGATAAGATGCAGAGAGAGAGAGAGAGAGAGAGAGAGAGAGAGAGAGAGAGAGAGAGAATTAAAACATCATTAAAAGTAGGATATTTACAGTGATGGAAACTGAATAAACACAAAAAAGCATAAAATAATTGATCGTTAAGAAAAAAATCTCAACACTTAAAAAAACTAAAATGAAAAAATAGCCCCAAAACGAAACAAGAGAAAAAACAGTAAGAAAAACCTTCACCATTTCCATTTTCCTCTTTCAACTAAAACAATATCCCCTCCACTAATTACTCTCCTCCTCCTCCTCCTCTATCTACCTCTACCGCTACAACACTTAATTTTCTCTCCATTTTTCCCTCCTAGCACGTCCCTCCCTCCTCCTCCTTCCATTCCCTCCGTGGCCGCCTCACTGCTCTCCCTCATTTTTCCTCTCATCAGCTGCTTCGGTTTCCTCTCCTCTCCTTGGGCGGCCACAAAGAAACGTGTGAAAGAAAGAGGGAGTCTTCGCCTTTGATGTTTCATTCTCCTCGTGGAAAACTTGGGGTCCTGCTTTTTCGGGCGGAGGAGGGGAAGGAGATGGAAGAAGAGGAAGAAGACGCGCCGCGGTCTTTTGTCGGTGTTGTCAGACGCTTCCTCCGCTCACATCGACCATTGCCGGAAAAGACATCTATCGGGTTCTCATGAGCGTCTGTTTGAGGTCCACGGTACAGAGGAAAGGTCAAACTATACGCCACTGGGATCAAGAAAGTGCCCCTGGAAAGACGCTTCGCCGCTCACATCGACCATTGGCGGAAAAGACATCTATCGAGTTCTCATGAGCGTCTGTTTGAGGTCCACGGTACAGAGGAAAGGTCAAACTATACGCCACTGGGATCAAGAAAGTGCCCCTGGAAAGACGCTTCCTCCGCTCAAATCGACCATTGCCGGAAAAGACATCTATCGGGTTCTCATGAGTGTCTGTTTGAGGTTCATGGTACAGAGGCAGCGTCAAACTATATGCCACCAGGGTCATGAAAGTACCCCTGGAAATGCCCACGACTCCTATGAAAGCCTTGTCCAGTCTGTGCTGCATGGGGCGCCGAAATGGTTGAGAATGTGCCCCTTTGTGTGTCCCGGCGGAGGAAAGTGAAGGTAATGCTTGGCCGGGTGAGGCTCGTCAGGGTGCTTCGTGCCTCGAATGGTGGGGGGGGGGGGGAAGAGTAGGTAGGAGGAAAGGAGGGGTAGGTCGAGGGAAGTGGTAGGGGACAGAGGAGGAACAGGGGGAAAAGGGTGCTATCAATGCCTACCTGTGTCCTGTTCACTTATCACACACAGGTAATGATTAACTCAGAGGGTGATTAGTTTTATAAATAATGATGACGTGAGGAGCGGAATCAGTCATGTGTCTATATTTAGCCTTTACCAAAGAAAAAAACTTAATTTTCTCTATTTTATTATAATGTAAAGCTGAGATGCTATTAAGTAACCAGATTCGTCGTCATAATTACACTAAAAGATTTCCCCACTTATCATGTTGTTATAACTATGAATCTTTTTTTTTCTTCCTTCGTGAGGTCTTCGCATTCAGTCTAAACGTGATCTTTGGATTCTTTTTAGGAGCAGCGAGTAGCGGGCTTTTTTTTTTTTATTTATGTTTACTTTTTTGTGCCCTTGAGCTGTCTCCTTTGCTGTAAAAAAAAAAAAAAAAATTCAAAGCCATTCTGGAGCATTGAATAAAGGAAGAAGCTTGTAAAAATAACAATCATATCAAAACATCTAACATCAACCCTCTCACTAGACACTCCACTAACAAAAGAAGAAGAAAAATAACAAGACCAAAAACAAGAAGAACAAGGACACGAAAAGAACAAGAGCAACAAGAAGAGCAAGAAAAAGAACAGTATCATCAACAACAAATGTAACAATAAACAACACCAACAAGAACATCAACTCACTCGCAACACTACAACACACACTCTCCCCGTCACAACACACCACCTCATACCCTCCACATTTAAGAGACGCAAGAAGAGAGAATAGGGAGAGTTTGTGATTCTTTCCCCAACCCTTTACTGGCGCCGCTGTGTTCCCTCCTGACAGGTGTGACTAATTGGCTCCTTGGGCACCGTCTTACCTGTCCCTTACACCTTTACCCTTCCCCCTCCTCCACCTCCCCCCTCTTCCCCTCCTCTCCCCCTAAAGAGACATAGTTAGAACGCCGAACCTACTTAAGGGAAGGTATTTGTTATGGTTTGTTGTGCTCTCTCTCTATTGTAGTCTCTCTCTCTCTCTCTCTCTCTCTCTCTCTCTCTCTCTCTCTCTCTCTCTCTCTCTCTCTCTCTCTCTCTCTCTCTCTCTCTCTCTCTTTTTCTACATCATTTTCCTCTTTTTCTTCTTCATTTTCCTCTTCTTTTCTTCATCATCTTCTTTTTGTTGTTGTTCTTCTTCTTCTTCTTCTTTTTCTTCTTTATTTTCTTCTTTTTTTCTTTTTCTTCTTTCTTTTCCTTTCCTTTCTTTTCTTTTTTTAATTTTCTCTTTTCTTTGTCTTTATCTGTCTATATTGCATTTCTTCTTCTTCTTCTCCTTCTTTACTTATCTCCTCAACACTTCTTTTCCTCCTGTGTGCTACTTAACTAATGCCTACGAGATAATCATCCTTCACTAATGTTCAATCTCGTAATCATTGCATATCATTACATCTGACAACATCTTCGTAATCTTTCTCGACATGGCATTAGATTCCCCCAAGCATCTATCCACATATCAGAACACCCATGAACTTATATATTTTTCATTCTTCGCTATATATGTTCACCCTTCTTTGCCCTTCTCATTACCTCCCTCCCTCGATCCCTTCTTCTCTCCCTTCCCGTCTCTGTAAACCCTTCATTCCATCCCTGTCCACCCTTTCCACAGCTTCATCTCGTCCACTATTTTAATCCTTTCCCTCACTAAAATACCTCCCTTTGCCTTTCTTTCCCTCCCAAGCTCGCAATGCCTCAATACTCGATACAGTTCTCTTTTACCTTCACCCTTCCTTGCCCTTCCTACCCCACCCCTCCTTACCCAACCCTTCCTACCCTCAATGCCTCCTGGACCTCCCCTATACCCTCGTACCCTTTGCCCTCAAGACCTCCCCATCCTCCATACCTTCTTCCTAGGGCTTCTAATCCTCTTCTTCCTCGCTCCAGATAGCCACATACCCACGCTGATACTTTCGGAAGGGGTTGGATCGTGTAAAGCGTTTCAGATCCCAAGAAATATGCTTCGGATTCCGCCTGAGGAGCTTGGCCGATGTGCATTCCAGGATAAGGTTAGTTTTCCCTCCCTTCTTGGAATGTCTTGCGGCGATCGTAGACGTCAGTGGGGCTTCGGAGGACGGATGGACAATGTGGGGGAATTCGTTCTTTTCTTGGTACTTTGGAAGCCTTCGACTCTTCCTTCGCCTTCTTCGTTTTCTTCTGTTTGATTTGGGTTTGTGTTATTATGGGAAACTTCAAATATTTGGGGGTGCCTTTAGTGTCTGGGAACTGGACTGTATTTTTTTTTTTTTTATTCTCATTTTCATCTTTACTAACTTATCTATTTACTTATTTTTTATTGAGTGTATTTTCTTTGGTCGAGTATCCATGTTCAAATATCCTTTTCTGCTTTTCTTTTCTCTATATGCTTGTAACTTTTGTATGTGTATGATTTCCTTAGCCAAGTATAGTCTTCGAGTATCCAGTTCTTTTCTTTTTCTTTCCTATCCATGATATTTGTAGGCTTTCTCCTTTCTTGTATTACTTTCTTCTCAGGTGAAAATCTTGTGAACAAAAACTAGAGTGGAAAAAAAAGAGAAGCGTATCAGAAGTGAAGACGAATAAAGTAACAATCCTAAATATGCTAAACGGCTTCCATAATAACTCTTCCTCCTCGTGTGGTAATAATTCACGTTTAGCATATCGTTCAAAACACATTGCTCTACTTTCTATTGATTAATTTTCCGGCCCAAGACTTTAAGCTTCTCAACGCCACGCAAACCCTTCACTAGAAAATTAACCCTCTTTTGGATTTACTTATTTTCCTCCTCCTCCTCTTCTTCCTTCTCCTCCTCCTCCTCCTTTTCTTCCTCTTACTCTTCCTCCTCCTCCTCCTCTTTCTCCATCTCATCCTTTACCACAACCATTTCCTCTCCCTCATCCTCTTCTATCACCCCCACCTCCTCTCCCTCCTCCTCCTCCTCTTCCTCCTCCTCTCAACCCGGCAACACAAATAATAAAGGCAAAACTCACCTCCCTCGCAGGCTAATCTTACACGGCCTTGTTCATATGCAAAACACCAAGACATAAGCCCGAATGCAAATGGGCTTCTGTAAAGTGGCGGTGTGAATGGCCGCGCCCTTATCTCGCCGTACAGACCCGCCCGCCGCGCCCCTGGACACCGCCGCCGCTGCCTCGACTCGACTCCTCCTCCTGAAGGTTCTCTGTCTGTCTGTCTCGGTCGGTCTATCTTTCTCTCTCTCTTTTCCTTTCGTGTGTTTCCTGAAGGTGTTTTTAAAGAATGAGTTTTGGAGATTTCGTATAGCTGTTTTTTCTTCCTTTGGGTATGTGTGGTGTTTTTTATATGAAGTGCTGTTTTTGCGTGTTTTTCGGGGGGGCGTGTCATATTTTTTTTTATTGTTTTCTCTAAATGTTCCTTCTTTTTTTTCTTGAATACGCGCACTGAGAGACACATCAGGAACACCATACACACCCAAAAAAAAAAAAACAGCTTCGCACAACCCCCCACACACACAACACAACATACTACAACACAGCCCCCTCTCACACCCCACATCACCCCCTCACCCCCCCGCACAAAATACAACACAACACAACACTCCCCCCTACCTCCTCACCCCCTCACCCCCCCAGCACACAACACCACATAACACAACACTCCCTCCTACCTCCTCACCCCCTCACACACACCCCCCGCACACAACAAAACATAACAACACAACCCTCTCCAACACCCCCCTCCCCCCTCCTCCCCCCACACTCACACAGCTGGGCACCCAAAATACCTCTTGATGATTAGCCACCCCCCGCGCCGCCGCCACGCCCCAAATGAAGAGCCACGAACAGCGGGCGACCCACACGGCTGAGCGGCTCGCCATGGCCACCCCACAAAGAGGCAACAAAAGCGCAGCGATCCGGCGACCCGCGCACAATGTAGGATCACCGACCACCAACCAGGAATCGAACCCTTTACCCGGGGAGGAGGAGGAGGAGGAAGGGAAGGAGGACTAGGAGGGGGATCGAGAGGCATGGAAGGAGGATTAAGAGCCCCAAGTTCCCCTATTCATCGCTCAATCGCCCTTCTTCTCCCTTTTTTCCACCGGTGATGAAGGGAATGGAGTCGAGGGAAGAATTTTGATAGAGAACGAGAGGGTGTGAGAAGGGCTGATTGGGGCTGGGCGTGGGCTGGGCTGGGGGTCCCCTGGGTGGGCTGACATGGTGGCTCGGCGTGATCCAGTCAACAATGTAATAGATCGACTCAATCAGCTTCTCGGCTTGTCCTCGGGAAAGACACGCGGCCACCCCACCCTCGCTCTCGCTCTCGACCCCACCCTCGCCCTCAAACATCGCCTCTCGCCTCCACCCTCGCCCTCAAACATCGCCTCTCGCCTCCACCCTCGCCCTCAAACATCGCCTCTCGCCTCCACCCTCGCTCTCAAACATCGCCTCTCGCCTCCACCCTCGCTCTCGAATCTCATCCAATGCTCCTTTTCATTTCTGTCCACGTCTACATTTTCATTTTCAATCTATATTTCTTCTACTTCACTCTCGTCTTTGCCCTCACCCATATCTTAGTTTTCCTCCTCCTCCTCCTCCTCCTCCACTGGTAAATGCACGTAAAAATTCCAGTAAACTAAAAGAAATCGGCAAACTTCTCTGGATTCAAACAATTACAGCAAATCAAAGCAATGCAAAATAAAATAAACCAAAACAAAGCCAGGAAGACGTTATTCAAAGAGGAAAACAACTAAGAATCTCAACAAACTCAAAGGAAAAGATACAGAATCAAACACTAAGGCACAGTGACCTGACACCTCCATCTCATTAAACACAGGTGCAAATGAAGAAGGTGAGTGAGGGGGAGACTAAAGACGGACGTGAGAGAGAGGGGAGAAAGGCAGGGCGGGCGTGACACAAAGTTTGCCTGATAAACAATGGAAGTGAACGGCGCAACAATCGAGGTGGGCGAGAGGCGTGATGAAAGGCGCATAATGAAAGTACGAGACCCAGTAACAGAATGAAAGTAATTGAAGCAGTGACGGAATAAAAGGAGAAAGGCAATAAAAGCAGAAGTAAAAGAATAAAAGATAATTGATGAGGTGGCATGACGGACAGAGCATAAAGAAATAAGTAAAAATGGTAGCAGAATAAATGGGGTAGAAGCCGTAACAGTATAAATGTAGTAAACGTAGATACAGAAAGAATAAAAATTGTAGACGGAGATTATATGAGTGACGCGATAGAGATCAAACCACGTATCCCAGACAAATAATAACGTACGATATCATGCAAAGGAACGATAATGGCATGAAAAGGGAAACCAAAACAAAGAACGATGCTACAGGTGAAGAGTACTGCTGATTAAGAACCTACAGGTGTTGATGATCACCTTCAAGAGAGCAACATTATGGAGCTTGATGTGTGCGTGTACGAATGTGTGCGTGCGTGCGTGTGTGAATGAATGTGTGATAAATCAGCATCGAGACGTATGAGGTATGTACGTGCAGGAGTGTGTGTGTGTGCGTGTGTGCAGGTGTGTGTGTGCGGGCGGGCGGGCGTGGGTGGGCGGGGGCGCGGGCGTGAGGGCGTGAGTGTGAGGGTAAACAGCCCCGGGCGGCCCACGGCTCTCACATCCTTGGCGTCAAGCAAAATAGCTGGAGCACTGCGCCAACAATATTAGCAATTTTAACATTGTTGATCTTACTGGAGTTCCCCCTTTGAGAAGCCCGAGGCGGCGGCGGCGGCGGCGGTGGTGGTGGTGGAGGTGATGGTGGAGATGGAGGAGGTAGTGGTGGTGGTGGTAGGATGCTGAGTAGTGGTCGTGGGGATTTTTTTTCTTTTCTTTTTCACGTGCTGTGTTTTCCTTTCACCATATTTTGCTTTCTTTCTTCCTTCTCTTTCACTATTTTTCTCTACTGTTTTTTATTTGTTTTATTGCAATTTGTTTTTTATTTTCCCTTTGCTACTTTTTTATCCACTTCCTGGAACCAAATTTCTTCCTCCTCCCCCTTTTGGTCCCCCTTCTCTTCCTCCTCCTCCTCCTCCTCCTCTTCCTCTTCCTCTTCCTCTTAGCCCCACACTGTCTTAATTGGATTAGATTGATGGCGTTAGCGTGTTAAGACCAACAAAATGGCTAGACACTCCCTCCTACCCTCCCTCACCCCCAACCCCCCCCCTCCCCTCACCTTACCTTACCTCACCTCACCTCATCTCACCTCTCCTCTCTCTTTCCTCAGCCTCCACCATCCCTCACCTCCCTTAACCTCACCTATCCTTCCCCTCACCTCTCCCTTCCCCTCCCCCACAACCCCTCACCTCCCCATTTCCTCTCCCTTGCCTCTCCTTTACTTCCCCTCACCTCTCCTTCTCTTTTCCCTCCCCTTCCCCTTCACCACCCCTCTCCTCCCCTCCTTCATCTCCCCTCACCTTCTTCGCCCCTCACCAAGACTCACCACCATCACCATCACCACCTTCCTCCTCTCCCACCTCCACCAACACCTTCCTCCTCTCACCTTTTTTAATTAGGCCGAAATTTCCCGAATATTGTTGTGGTTAATTTGCATAAGTCGTCTTTATTTCGGGCGGGCGAGGCGGAGGCGAGGCCGGCGGAGTGGCGGGCTGTGTCCTGCTAAGTGGCGCCTGGTAAGTGGCTCTCGCGGAATATGTTTTAAGTGGCATTAAGTCGCCTCGATAGGGAAACGCTCTTTAGGGAAAATTGAGCTGTGAGCCATTTTCCTTCATCCTTTTCCCTTTTTCTTTCCTTTCCCTCCGTTTTCATTTTCACTTCCTGTTCTTTACTTTTTCTTTCTTTTTCCTTAATTTTTTATTGGTTGTTTCCTTTCAAATTCCCTTTCTTTCCAGTTTCCTTTTCTCTCCTTTTCCTTCCTGGTGGTTTTCTCTCCCTTGTCTTCCTTTCCCTCCGTTTCCCTTTTCACTTCCTGTTCTTTACTTTTTCTTTCCTTTCCTTCCTTTTTTTTATTGGTGGTTTCCTTTCAAATTCCCTTTCTTTCCTGTTCCCTTTTCTCTCCTTTTCCTTCCTAGTGATTTTCTCTCCCTTGTCTTCCTTTCCCTCTCTATCCCTTGCTGGTTCATTTCTTTCATTTCCTTTCCTCTCCTTTCTCTACCATTCCTTTCCTTTTCAATCCTTTCCCTTTGTTTGTTTTTCCTGTTCGTTTCCTTCCTTTCCATACCCTTTCTGGTTCTTTCCCTCCTCCTCCTTTCCCTTCCTGGTTCTTTCCTTTCCCTCCTCTTCCTCCTCGTCCTGGTTTTGATATATCTGTGAATAATTTGCACGTTATGGTGGTGGTGATGGTGATAGCGGTGGTGACGGTGGCGAATGTGGTGATAGGCTTTTTCCTCTCAATCTTTCTCTTATCGCATCATTTTCCTCCTCTGTAATCCATGTTCTTCCTTCTTCTTTTCCACCATAAAGCAATTAAATATTTCCCCTCATCTTCATTATTTCCTATATCCACTCATTCACTCTCACCTGCCTCTCTTTCAATTACCACACCTGTTCATTCTCACGCCACCACCACCACCACCACCGCCATCACCACCACATCCATCTCGACCACCACACTAGCCCTTGCCCACTCCACAGTTTACGGAACACCACCTCCACCACCACCACTATCTCCACCACCTCCACCACCCCATAATTTCTCTCTGAGCGAACGCAAGATGTTTGGAAATGAATTCAGGCTGGCTTGGAGATTAGGTCTTTGATGCGCTCTATTTGTTATCTAAGAAAATATTGGAAGAAGTTGTCTGAAAAAGATCGGCAGTCCAACCCCGCACTGGGAGGGAGGGAAGGGGGGAGGAGGAGGGGAGGAGGGAAGGAGGGCAAAGGAAGAGAGGGAGGGCAGAGGGAAGGAGGGAGGGAGGGGAGGGAAGGAGGGCAAAGGAAGAGAGGGAAAGGAAGGAAGGAGGGTGAGGCTGTGTGTATGTGGGGGGGGGGGGGGAGGGGTATGTGTATGTGTGTGTGTGTGTTTCTTTCTTGCTTATATCGTGTCGGCTGTTGCTAGTTTATCTATTTTTCTATCGATTTCTGGTTCTTGTAATTCTTTCACTAAACACTATTCTATTCTACATTAATTCTCCTTTCATTAATCCCTCGTATTTTTGGTTATCTATTTTTATCTATTTCCTTTCTTGTCTACTCTTCTGTATGACATTCTTCTTCCTCTGCCTACTCCTAATTATTTCTCTCCTTCTTTAAATAGTATCAAATATCAAGCTTCTTTCTATTCTTTATACTTCTTCAAAGGTTTATACTCCATCCAACACTGCTCTATCAATCTATCTGTCTATCTGTCAATCTATTTATCTATCAATCTATCTATCTATCTATCTGCCTATTTTTCTACTTATCTGTCTATCTATCAATCTATCTGCCTATATACCCCTGTCTGTCAATCTATATATCTATCTATCTGCCTATCTTTCTACTTATCTGTCTATCTATCTATCTACCAATATACCTCTGTCCATCACTCTATCTATCTATCTATCTGCCTATCTTTCTACGTATCTGTCTATCTATCTAACTATCTACCTATATACCTCTCTCTATCTATCTATAATTGTTCCCACGTTCATAATTCCACCTTTACCTGCATGGCACTAATTTGGAGAGCACACCTGTTAATTACCGGTCCGTCCCTCTCGTCCTATATACGTCTCTGTGTCTCCAATGGACCCTTTGTTGGAGATCTTCACACTCAATGGTTTCTGTTATCATTCCTTCTATGCAGCTTCGTCTGTTTCCTTGTTCTCCGTCTCTCTCTCTCTCTCTCTCTCTCTCTCTCTCTCTCTCTCTCTCTCTCTCTCTCTCTCTCTCTCTCTCTCTCTCTCTCTCTCTCTCTCTCTCTCTCTCTGTTTCTTCCGTTCAGTAAGTGTCAGTGTCTGTTTTTCTGTTTGTCTGTTTGTTTTTGTCTTCTGTTGTTTGTTTCTGTTACATCTTCTTTCTGTTTGTTTGTTTTTGTTTTCCTGTTGTCTTTTCTATTGTTTCTTGTTGTTTGTTTGTTATCGTATATGTCTTCTTGTTGTCTATTTCTGTTTCTTTTTGTCTCCCTTTACGTCTGTTTGTCTTTGTTTTCCTGTTGTTTCTTCCTGTTTATTGAGGTTTCTGTTTGTGCCTGTTTGTTTTCGTCTTCTTTTTGTGTCTTTCTGTTTTATGATGTCTCTCTCTCTCTCTCTCTCTCTCTCTCTCTCTCTCTCTCTCTCTCTCTCTCTCTCTCTCTCTCTCTCTCTCTCTCTCTCTCTCTCTCTCTCTCTCTCTCTCTCTCTCTCTCTCTCTCTCTCTCTCTCTCTCTCTCTCTCTCTCTCTCTCTCTCTCTCTCTCTCTCTCTCTCTCTCTCTCTCTCTCTCTCTCTCTCTCTCTCTCTCTCTCACATGGCAAGTACCCTGTTTGTTGCTTGAATAATACCCAAATGAAGCCTCGCCGCGCAAAAATGGAAGCTTAATTTACATACACAAATTATCTTGGGGGACACACGTTCATCCTTACTCGTTTGCCGCTGGGAACGACTCACACGCCGCAGCTTACAATCGTATAATGAACATATGATTAGGATACCAAGATTTTTTTTTTGTTTAATATGATGGTTATTAGTGTCTTAGGATCACGTATGTAGTTGCACTTAAATTTAATCGTATTTTCGTATTTTCGCATCTTTGGTTCGCCTTAACCCGTCCGCTGCGATTGGCACGGATTTCGCCTTCACTGGTAGCCTAGTCACATATGCTCCCAGGTCTTTCTGTGCCTCTGTGGTGGGTAGTGGAGTGTTTCCCATGTGGTATTGGTATGCTGGATTTCCCCTCCCAAGATGCATGACCTCACATTTTTCTTCACTAAATTGGAGCAGCCACTTTTTGTTCCACTCCTGTAGCTTGATGATGTCTTCTTGTAGGAAATCCGCATCCAATGGGTTAAAAAATGAACGTAGGATTAAGGACACGCTGCTTTTTATATATAATGGTTAATAGTGTTTTGTGATTACGTCGGCCACTTGTATGCATTCGAATTTTCACCTTATAATAACGGATCAGGAATAGTTTTGTTTACTGTGATGGGTATTAGTCTTATACTTATGCACGTGTGACATGGATTATGTAGTATCTTTTTCTAGTGTAATGATGTTTCTCAATACTTTCATCCTGCTTCCCTGTTTCTCATTATCGCCCTTCAGAAACGTTCCCTTACTCCCCAAGACACTCGCTTTTTCGTTTCATTTCACTCCAGTCGCTTTCTCCTCGAGCTGTTTTATTGCTTTTCTTTTTGCGTCCGAGTTTTAATGTAATTAGTACCGTTCTATCAGCCTTGCCAAAGTGTCGTACTCTGCCTCTTATGTTTGCCAATTTCTGACCCAAAAACTGCTTTCATCACCCAAATAACTCCCTTCATATAAGGTTATCGTTTGAATGGTTAATTACTGGGCCAGAAACCCTCTCTCACGGACACACCCCTCCTCTCCCATCTCTCTCTCTCTCTCTCTCTCTCTCTCTCTCTCTCTCTCTCTCTCTCTCTCTCTCTCTCTCTCTCTCTCTCTCTCTCTCTCTCTCTCTCTCTCTCTCTCTCTCTCTCTCTCTCTCTCTCTCTCTCTCCTTTACCTCGTCAAATACCCCGAAGCAAATTATTTTCAGTCTTTTTAGTTACTATCGAACGGGCCAACTGACGGACGGACTGACTGACTGACTAACGAAATGAGTGAATGAATTACTAACAGACTGACCAACTAACAAGGACAGTTAACTTTAAAACGCACTATTTCACAACCACGTACAAGGACGATTCCAACCACGGTCGATAAAATTCCCTTCACACACACACACACACACACACACACACACACACACTCTCTCTCTCTCTCTCTCTCTCTCTCTCTCTCTCTCTCTCTCTCTCTCTCTCTCTCTCTCTCTCTCTCTCTCTCTCTCTCTCTCTCTCTCTCTCTCTCCCAAGATATAAAAGAGGAGCTCGCCCCCTTTCAGGCTGGCGGACCACAGAAAGCCCCGCCATTCTTCTGGAAATGAAAACAAAATATGAAGAAAAGACATAAAGAGATGGGAGGAAGGGACACACACACACACACACACACATACACACACACACACACACACACACACACACACACACACACACACACACACACACACACACACACACACACAACCACAACACATACATACATTCTCTCTCTTTTTTCTTTATTTTCTCTCTCTTTTCTTAAGTATAACGAAAAAGAAAAAAATAGAGTGAATAGATAACCGGATGCATCAACACATATACTTCCAATTTATTTAATGGATGACATAAATAAAAATAAAAACACATCCAATTCATCCTTCTATCACTCAGGGTTTCATGTTTCAATAGTTCAGTGAATATTATACAAAAAAAAACACGAGATTGATTAACTAAGAGCAGGATTTACGGACGAATCATAACACTAAGACAACATTTAAACACACACACATTCAAAACAATCTCTCTCTCTCTCTCTCTCTCTCTCTCTCTCTCTCTCTCTCTCTCTCTCTCTCTCTCTCTCTCTCTCTCTCTCTCTCTCTCTCTCTCTCTCTCTCTCTCTCTCTCTCTCATACGCTCTCTTGTTTTTACAGGATCACAAAACCAGCGCGGCTAACCCCACCA
>NC_066521.1:17016762-17031762 GCF_024679095.1 Eriocheir sinensis | reverse complement strand
AAATGGTATGGAGGAGGAAGAGGGGAGGAAGAGAGGGAAAGAGGGGAGGAGGAGGAGGGGGAGGAAGGGGAGTGTAGGGAGATGAAGGCCGCGGAGGTGTGGGACGAATGGCAGCTGTGGAAAGGTGGTGGTGGTGGTTGAAGTTGTATAGCGTTATTTTCCATCAGTCAAGTTAAAGGAAGAGAAAAATGTAGCCTTTCAATTTTGGACGTAAACAACAACAACAACAACAACATAGACACGATAATTGCAACAAGAAAAAAAAGCAATAACAAGATAAACAAAAACAAAAGAAAAACAAATAATTACACTAAAATAACAATAATAACCGCAACGAAAATCCACGCCCACACGCACACGCACACACACTCACACACACACACACACACACACACACACACACACACACGCGACCTATTTCCACCTAGCGCCGCGGGGTCTCTCTCTATGGGGCTCCGAGTCTCAGTTTGTGTTGTTGTTGACAAGTTTTGGGTGCCCCGCCACACCTGTCAACACCTGGGCCCCCTCACCTGCCCCGCCCCGCCCCGCCCCAGGTAGTGTAGGCGGTGGAATGCGGGAAGAGATGTGGGATGAAAAGCGAAAGGAAGGAAAGAAGCCAGGAAGAAAGGAATAAAAGAAAGACAGAGAAATAGATAGAAATAAAGAGAATGAAGAAAAGAAGGTAGGAAGGAATGAGGAAATAAAATAAATGAAATCAAGATAGAAGCATGAATGAAGTAATGAATGAATGAAGAAAGATTGGAGGGAAGGAAAGAAGCAAGGAAAGACTGCGGAAACAAAAGAAAGTAAAACAAACAGGAAAAAATGAAAGAATGAATGATGGAAGAAAGAAAAGAAGGAAGGAAGGAAAGAAAGTAGGAAGGAAGGAAAGAAGGCAGTAAGTAAGAAGAGAAAAGCAAAATAGTAGAAATAGTTGTGTTAGTGATTATTGAAGTAGTAGTAGTAGTAGTAGTAGTAGTAGTAGTAGTAGTAGTAGTAGCAGTAGCAGTAGTAAAAGAAGACACGCCCGCTGCCTCGTCAATTCAGCACTATATTCTCTTTATTCCACTGTTTGTTTTGCCATTTTTATTATTTCCGACTCGTTCTCTTTCCCTTAAAATGCGACCTCTTACTTTTCCTCTCCTTTCCTTTCCAGCTCCTCCTCCTCCTCCTCCTCCTCCTCCTCTTCCTCCTCCTCCCAAGAAGCAGCGGTGTCGTCCCATCAGCCACAACACAGAAGACAAAGGAGAGGAGAAAACTGTCTCTCACTCACATTGTTTTTACTCCCTTTCTAAAAATCGGAGCGAGGGTCTTGTTCCCAGCGAGAAGTCTTGAATACCAGCTCGTCTCTCTCTCTCTCTCTCTCTCTCTCTCTCTCTCTCTCTCTCTCTCTCTCTCTCTCTCTCTCTCTCTCTCTCTCTCTCTCTCTCTCTCTCTCTCTCTCTCTCTCTCTCTCTCTCTCTCTCTCTCTCTCTCTCTCTCTCTCTCTCTCTCTCTCTCTCTCTCTCTCTCTCTCCCACTGTTTGGTTGTTGTGATCGGTTCGGTGGTGTTGGTGGTGATGGTGGTGGTGGTTGTGATGTTGGTGGTGAGGGTGAGAGGGAGAATATTTTAAACGGATTTATTTTTGTGATCGGTTCGGTGGTGTTGGTGGTGATGGTGGTGGTGGTGGTGATGATGGTGGTGAGGGTGAGGGAGGGAGGGAGTGGTTGGCTGTTTGGTTGTTGTGATCGGTTCGGTGGTGTTGGTGGTGATGGTGATGGTGATTTCAAGGTAGTTCTTTCTTTCTCTCTTCTTTTGTGTTCTTTTGGTGTAATGAAGGTGATGAAAGTGAGAAGATATAGTGATGAAATAAAGTGGTTTGTTTGTTTGTTTTTTCACTATTAATAACAGCCATTTTTTTCTTCTTTTCATCATCATATTATTCATCTTCATCTTCATTTTAGTTTTCCTCTTTTTCTTCTTCTCGTTCTTGTTCTTGTTCTTGTTGTCGATCTTGTTGCTTGTTCTTGTTCTTCTTCTTCTTTTTCTGTTTCTTCTCCTTTGAGCTCATGTTTTCGTTCTTGTTGTCGTTCTTCTTCTTCATCTTCTTCTTCTTCTTCTTCTTCTTCTTCATCTTTGAGTTCCTGCTTTCGTTCTTGTTGCCGTTCTTCGCTCTCTTCTTCTTATTATTATTATTTTCTTCTTCTTCTTCTCGCGTCCTTCCTTCTCCATCAGCAAGGGTTTCTATTACTTCTAAGGATCTCCTCCCAAGGATTCTTTTCCTGCACGTGTTTTTCCTTTGCCCTCCTTCCTTCACACTTTGGAATTTCCTCAACAAAATGTGTTTTCCGAAGTGTTCCTCCTTAGTTTTCTTCCTGGAAACATCGCTCCTCTTCCTCCTCCTCCTCCTTCTCTTCTTTCTCTTTCAACAACTTCTTTTCCTCCTCCTCCTCCTCCGCTTTCTCTTTCAATTCTTCTTCCTCTTCCTCCTCTTTTTCATTTAGCTTCTCTTCTTTCTTTTTCAGGTCTTCCTTCTCTTTCTCTTTCTCTCTCAGCTCTTCCTCCTTCTTCTCCTCCTTCTTTTTTCTATTATCCTTTTCCTTCTCCTTCCTCCTCCTTCTTCTCCTCCAAATATCCTTCTTCTCTTCTTTTTCCTTCTTCTCCTTTTCCTCCTCGTCTTGAAACTTATTAATCATGCCTCGTGTCTATTTTGCTTTCTTCTTTTCCTCCTCTTCCTCCTTCTGGTTCTGCGTCTTCTTCGGTTTTAGTTTATTTTGTCTTTATTCTCTTTTCGTCGTTGTGTTCCTCGTCTGTTTTTTTATTTTTTTTATTCTTTTGTTTTAATTTCTTTTTTCCCTTGTCCTGTTTTCTTCTCTCTGTGTCGTCTGCTTCGGTTCTCCATTGTTTTTTTTCTTCTTTTTTTTTCCTTTTCCTTCTATTTCAACATCAAGTTACTCTTCTTCATGCTCATCTTCTAACTCTTTCCCCTCTTCTTCATTCCTCTCGCCCTCTTTCGTCTCTTCCGTTAATTAATAATGTTTTTACCTCCTTTAATTATCTCTTCCTCCTTTTGCTCTTCTTTCTACCTTTCCTCCTATTCTTACCTGCCTTTCCTCATTATCCTCCTTATACTCCTCTCTGTACCTCCTTCTCCTCTCTTTCTCCCTTCCTCTTCTCTTTCTCTTTCTCATACTCATCTCTGTATCTCTTACTCATCCACTTCCTTTCCTCTTCTCTTTCTCTTCTCCTCATGTCTATGCCTCATTCATTCTATCCCTTCCTCTTCTTCTCCCGTAAAACCATCCACCTCCTACTTATCCACTTTTTCCCTTCCTCATCTCTCCTCCTTCTCTTCCTTATACTCATCGTCGTACCTCTCATCCGCCCCCCCTCCCCCCCACCTCCTGCCCTCTTTTCCTCCTCGTCCTCAAAACACTCCATTTCAATCCTTTCTGGAAAACCTCACAACCAAAGGGGAAGAAGAAAGGAGGAAGAGGTGGATTAAAAAAAGGGGGGAGGGGGGAGAGAAAGAAAAAAGAGAAGCAGGAATGACTCTTCACCTTTCCAGACCGCCTCCGTGAGCCTCCCGACAGCTGCGCGAGACGAGGGAGCTTCGCCAAAAATACAAACGGAGAAATTTCAGACGCAAGAAACATGATGGAAGGAAAAAGAAAGGAGGAAAAAAAGACGACGAGGATAAGAAAGGTATAAAAAAAGAGGTGAGTGAGATGAGTTCCCTTCCAGTCAGTCACCGAAAATGCAAACGGAGAAATTTCAAGACGCAAAAAACATGATGAAAGGAAGGAGAATGTGAAAAAAAAAGACGACGAAGATAAGAAAGGTGAAAATAAGAGGTGAGTGAGATGAGTTCCCTTCCAGTCAGTCACCGAAAAGGCAAACGGAGAAATTTCAAGACGCAAAAAACATGATGGAAGGAAAAAGAAAGGAGGAAAAAAGACGACGAAGATAAGAAAGGTGAAAATAAGAGGTGAGTGAGATGAGTTCCCTTCCAGTCAGTCACCGAAAAGGCAAACGGAGAAATTTCAAGACGCAAAAAACATGATGGAAGGAAAAAGAAAGGAGGAAAAAAAGACGACGAGGATAAGAAAGGTATAAAAAAAGAGGTGAGTGAGATGAGTTCCCTTCCAGTCAGTCACCGAAAAGGCATACGGGGAAATTTCAAGACGCAAGAAACATGATGGAAGGAAAAAGAAAGGAGGAAAAAAAAGACGACGAGGATAAGAAAGGTATAAAAAAAGAGGTGAGTGAGATGAGTTACCTTCCAGTCAGTCGCCAAAAATACAAACGGAGAAATTTCAGACGCAAGAAACATGATGGAAGGAAAAAGAAAGGAGGAAAAAAAGACGACGAGGATAAGAAAGGTATAAAAAAAGAGGTGAGTGAGATGAGTTCCCTTCCAGTCAGTCACCGAAAATGCAAGTGAAGAAATTCAAAGACGCAAGAAACATGATGGAAGGAAAAAGAAAGGAGGAAAAAAAGACGACGAGGATAAGAAAGGTATAAAAAAAGAGGTGAGTGAGATGAGTTCCCTTCCAGTCAGTCACCGAAAAGGCATACGGGGAAATTTCAAGACGCAAGAAACATGATGGAAGGAAAAAGAAAGGAGGAAAAAAAGGAAGACTAGGATAAGAAAGGTGAAAATAAGAGGTGAGTGAGATGAGTTCCCTTCCAGTCAGTCACCGAAAAGGCATACGGGGAAATTTCAAGACGCAAGAAACATGATGAAGGAAAAAGAAAGGAGGAAAAAAAGACGACGAGGATAAGAAAGGTATAAAAAAAAGAGGTGAGTGAGATGAGTTCCCTTCCAGTCAGTCACCGAAAATCCAAGTGGAGAAAATTCAAAGACGCAAGAAACATGAAGGAAGGAAAAAGGAAGGAAAAAAGACAACGAAGACGAGGATAAGAAAGGTATAAAAAAAGAGGTGAGTGAGATGAGTTCCCTTCCAGTCAGTCACCGAAAATGCAAGTGAAGAAATTCAAAGACGCAAAAAACATGATGGAAGAGAAAGAAAGGAAAGAAAAGAAAGAGGAAGATAAGAATGGTATGAAAAAATATGTGTGAGATACGTTCCCTTCCAGTCAGTCAAGCTGTGTTATACCCTTCAAACGTCTTCTTCTATGTCTCTTTTGGATGATGGACAGAAAAAAGCAAGAAAGAAAAAATAAGATAAAAGGTGAAAACAAGAAGAAAAAAAGGTGAGATCCGTTCCCTCCCAGTCAGCCAGGTTGTGTTATCCTTCAAATGTCTTATTCTATGTCTCTTTTGGGGTTGACCTGTTACCGGAGGGGGGGAGGAGGGGGTAAGGGAAGGGGGAGGGGGGTCTGTCTCTCCATGCACTCTCTTCTTTTGTCCTCTCCATATCACTTCATTCCGTCTCTTCTCTTCTTCTTCTTCTTCTTCTTCTTCTTCTTCTTCTTCTTCTTCTTCTTCTTCTTCTTCTCCTTTTCAACGGTAATGCGACTGTGAAGGAAGGAATGTAGCAGAAAAGAATGATGTGTGTGTGTGTGTGTGTGTGTGTGTGTGTGTGTGTGTGTGTGTTTGGCTTTCTTCCTCACTCAAAGGCGTCGTCGTGTGCATGGCAGGGAGAGAAAAGAAAAGAAAAGAGAGAGAAAAAAAGAGGAGAAAGGAACGAGGGTGTGAAAGAAAGGTGGGTTTCAGCTCCCCCCTCCCCCCTCCCCCCCATGACCCCTTCCCCAAATTCCTTCACAACCCTTTCCAATGTACCCCTTCAGTTCCCATCACATCCCCCCTCCCATACTCCTCCCATTCTCTATCTCCCATCCATTAACCCATCTTCTATTATCACTCCCCGCCGCTCTATCACCCCTCCCATGTTTATCCCTACTTCGTTTTTTTTTCTATTCCTATTAATATTTCTATCTTTTTTTATTTATGTTTATTTATTTTTCCTCTTTGTATACCGCCTCCTATTCCTCATAATGCTACTCATCTTCATCATAATCTTCTGTCTTGTTTCCTTCCCTTTCCATCCGTTTCTTTCCCTCCCGATTTCTTTCCCATCAACAACCCAGACCATTGTTTTTTTTGGGGGGGGTTCTTCTTTTTCTCTTTTACGCCGTTTTCTTTTCCTTATTCTGTTTTCTTATATGTGTCGTCTGCATCACTTTTCAGTCGTTTATTTTTCTATCATCTTTTTCTCTATTCCTCTGTTCCACATAATGCTACTCTCCTTCATTCCTCCTCCTCCTTCATTCGTTCTTGCTTGCGTCTCCCTCCCATCATCACCTCCTTCATTATCATCTCCCAAAAAAGTTTATGGTCCTTCTCTCACATGTTCTTCTCCTGTTTCTGTTGTTGTTGCTTTCCTTTATCAGCGCCGAGACACGAACACCACCTGGAGGAAAACGCGTCCTTGTCCTGTTTGTTTTCTTCGTTAATTATCTGCTGCACGGAATTAAAATGAGGAATTACACGGTTTAATCCCCTCTTCTTTTTTTCCCTCATGTTCTTATTTACGCCAGACTGAGCACGTCACGTATAACTAGAGACTTTATTGGCAAAAGATGAACCACAAAACAAAACAAAAACTAAAATCCATTATACTTTTTAAAGCTAATTCTACTTCATCAGAGAACGACTAAACACAATTACTTAGTCCTTAAAACCCATCATCATTCACTTACAACAAAAAAGAAAGAAAAAAATGCATCAATAATCAACTCAAAAACCTCACTAAACCTTCAACTACATCCACATCCCACTGAGCAACATCTTATATGACGTTACATCATCAGAAAAGCCCTAAAAAAAACATCATTAACTAACATCAGATCAATCAGGAGGAAAAAGGCATCAATATCTAACTCAAAACCTTAACTAATCCCTAAAATAACTGCACCCACATACCACTGAGCTACATCTTATATGACGTTACATCATCAGAAAAGCCCTAAAAAAAACATCATTAACTAACATCAGATCAATCACGAGGAAAAAGACATCAGTATCTAACTCAAAACCTTAACTAATCCCTAAAATAACTGCACCCTCATACCACTGAGCTACATCGTAAACAGACAGTGAATAAGAGGAAGACTCGCCTGGCTCTCCTCGAAGCGATAGATCTAAGCAAGTCAAACAAATGAATGTCTCGTCTGAGGTCCCGCATAAGGAAGGTGTGTTGTTTCTGGACCTCCCGATGATATTAAGTTAAGAGAGAAGTCGTTCGTATATCCTTCAGCTGCTGTTTGGTGCATTGATAAATATTGTGTACGTGATATGTGAGAGGATGACGAGGACGAGGAGTGAGTGTTCTGTGGGGTGGGGGGGGAAGGAGAGGGAGAGGATGGGTGTGAGGGGGTAGAGAGGGGTAGTGTGTGTGTGTGTTTGTGTGTTACATTATGCTACCTCTTTTTATCCCCCATTTCCTTTATATTCCATTTTTCTAACGTGAATTTTTCTTGTAAACGACTCTTTTTATCCTCCATTTTCTTTATATTCCATTTTTTCTAACGTGAATGTTTCTTGTAAACGACGAGAAATGAAAAGTAAGATGACGAAGATGAAGAGAAGGAGGAGGAAGAAAAGGAGGAAGAGGAAGAGAAAAAGGAAGAAAATAAGAAATGAAACAGGAAGAAAGGAATAACATAAGAGCATCATGGAATACAAGGATAGTAGTAGTAGTAGTAGTAGTAGTAGTTGTAGTAGTAGCAGTAAGCAAGACTGAAGACAGCGGTGGCGGAGGCGAGGAGAGGCGGAGGAAGCAGACCAGGAGGAGTAGAGGGTAGTTGCCCGTCCTGCCGCTAGAGGTCACGCGGGCGCCACAAATGTAAACAGAGCGGAGTCGTCCACAGCCTCACCATTGTCCCGTGAGCCTCAGACAGTGGAGCTCCCGCCCACCCAGCCTGGATCTCCCCGCCACGCCGCCACAATTCCCCTCCCAGATAGCGAATGACAAGAGTGAGAGCTTGGAGGGCGAGGCGCAGAGGGGAGAAAGAGAGGGAGAGAGGGGAAACGTTGCAGAAGAAAGAGAGAGGAGAAGAAAACGTGAATATAGATGAGAAAAGCTAGAGAGAGAGGAGGAGGAGGAGGAGGAGGGAATGAGAGGGAGAGATAGAGAGGGGAAACATTGCAGAAGAAAGAGAGAGAGGAGAAGAAAACGCGAATATAGATGAGAAAAGCTAGAGAAGAGAGAGAGAGAGAGAGAGAGAGAGAGATTGTGTGTGTGTTTCGTGTAGATGGAATGACTAGGTTTGAAGAGAGGAAGGGAGGAAGAGAGGGAGGGAGGGAGGGAGGGAGGGAGAGAAGGTCGTGATCTAAGAGAAAGAAAAGCTGAGAGATGTTTAGTAGAAGAGGAGGAGGAGGAGGAGGAAGAAGAAGAGGAGGAGGAGAGTAGAATTTCACCTAGCAAGGAAATGAGAAATAGCAAGAAGTGGGTACGGCTGGAAGAAAATGAGAGAGAGAGAGAGAGAGAGAGAGAGAGAAAGTCGTGTGGGGAATCCAGGGAGGCAGAAGGGGAAGCTTACAAAGAGAGGAAGGATGAAAGGTTATCGTGCGGAAAAGCGGGAGAGAGCGAGCGAGCGAGCGAGCCAGAGAGAGAGAGAGAGAGAGTAGACGGGGAGAAGGCCGCTCGCTCACTCTTCACGCTCAGAGAATATTTTCGGACTCATAAAAAAAAGGAAGAAAAAACAAACAGGAAAAAAAAGAGTTCATCACAACGTTTTTTTTTTTTTACTTGATCTGTTTTTTTTTTTTATTTCGTTTGACTTTCCAGAAAAAAAAGAAAGCTATCGGATGAGAGAGAGAGAGAGAGAGAGAGAGAGAGAGAGAGAGAGAGAGAGAGAGAGAGAGAGAGAGAGAGAGAGTAGGTAAGAAGAGGATAAGTAAACAGGAATACATTAAAATTGGAGAAAATATAAAAACGGAAACGCAAAGCTGAAAAATAGGACACAATAGAAGGTAAGAAAATTGGGAATATACAAGAAAAGAAAAGAAAGACCCAAAAATATGAAGAAAAAAAGTTACAAAATGATAAATGTAAACAGGAAAAATATACGAAACAGAAAAAAACGAAAAATATATAAAAATACACGATACAGGAAAAGAAAAAGCTAAAAATATGAAAAAAATGTTACAAAATGATATATATGTAAACAGGAAAAATACACGAAACAGGAAAAAAAGTAACCAAAAATATGAAGAAAATGTTACAAAATGATATAAGTAAACAGGAAAAACACGATACAGGATAAGACAGCCAAAACTTTGAAAAAAATGTCACAAAATTATATATGTAAACAGGAAAAATACCCGATACAGGAAAAGATAGAACTAATGATATGAAAAAAATGTTACAAAATTATATATGTAAACAGGAAAAATACCCGATACAGGAAAAGATAGAACTAATGATATGAAAAAAATGTTACAAAATTATATATGTAAATAGGGAAAATACACGATACAGGAAAAGATAGAACTAATAATATGAAAAAAATGTTACAAAATTATATATGTAAATAGGGAAAATACACGATACAGGAAAAGATAGAACTAATAATATGAAAAAAATGTTACAAAATTATATATGTAAATAGGAAAAATACACGATACAGGAAAAGATAGAACTAATAATATGAAAAAAATGTTACAAAATTATATGTAAACAGGAAAAATACACGATACAGGAAAAGATAGAACTAATAATATGAAAAAAATGTTACAAAATTATATATGTAAACAGGAAAAATACACGATACAGGAAAAGATAGAACTAATAATATGAAAAAAATGTTACAAAATTATATATGTAAACAGGAAAAATACACGATACAGGAAAAGATAGAACTAATAATATGAAAAAAATGTTACAAAATTATATATGTAAACAGGAAAAATACACGATACAGGAAAAGACTGCCAATAATATGAAAAAAAATGTTACAAAATTATATAAGTAAACAGGAAAAACACGAAACCGAAAAAACGAAAAATACATAAAAAAAATACACGAAACAGGAAAAGAAAAAGCTAAAAATATCAAAAAAAATGTGAGAAAATAAATATGTAAACTGATAATATACGAAGCAGAACAAAAACGGAAAACACAAACCCTTAAAACAACAAAAAATAAAGAGGAAACAATAAACAGTACAACGATAAACAGAAACATGAATTAAATTAGACACAAAAAATACAAAACTCAAGCAAACACAAATAAATATAAAGAGAAGAATGGGGAACACAAAGATAAAAGAAGAATGTGTATTAAATTAGACCAATAAAAAAAACTTCACTGGGTCATCTAACGTGGAACACAAAACTGCGCATCGCCCGAAACGCAACTGAATTGAACTCGAGAAGGGAAAAAAAAAAGTTTCGACTCATTAATTCTTTTTCCGAGTCTGAAATACAAGGATGAATACGATGAAGGTGAGTGACTGAATGAAATAGCTTACTCATGTTTTTGTATGAGAATTGATAGGGTTTTGTTTATATATAAGCCTAATCACTTTAATATCACCTTTATCTCTTTGTGGTTTTATTAGTAGTAGTAGTATTTATTTACTTTCATTTTATTTTTAATGTAAAGGAAGCAGCTCAAGTAGGAACAAAAGAACAAAAGAACAAAAAAAAGAACAATAAAATAAGAAGAACAACAACAAAAAAGTAGCGCAGGTGTGGTGAGGAAGTAGACCTAAATTCGAGTCCCACCATTATAAACAAAATTCGCCTGCGTCACTAACGGGGTGGGGCCGTCCAAAGGAGCCTACCGCCCCTACAGGTATCACATTAAACAACAAGAACAACAACAACAACACTTTTTTTCAATAATAATAAAAAAGAATGTGTTTAATTATAAGCCATATCACTAATAATTTATAATCTCCCATCTTTTAGTAGTAGTAGTAGTAGTAGTAGTAGTAGTAGTAGTAGTAGTAGTAGTAGTAGTAGTAGTAGTAATAGTAGTAGTAGTAGTAGTAGTAGTAGTAGTAGTAGTAGTTTCTTTATTTTCAGCATACTCATCATCACCCTCATCTCTTTGTTTTTATTATTACTATCTTTTTATTTTTTACATCCACCGAAGAAGCTCACTCCCAGCGCCAGACAGGAACAAGAGAGCTCACCGGATTCATGGGGCAAAAGTGAGGGAGTATCTGCTGGGAACTTGTGATGCAGAGCTGGCGGGGGAAAAGCGTGTGTGGAGAGTGTTAAATATTTAAGTCAGGCAGTCACGGCTGGGTGGTGTGCGTGGTGTGTGTATGTGGGGGGAGGGGGGTTGGATCGAGGGAAAGGAAGGAGGGTGGAAGAGGTCTTTATAACCTACTCACCCACCAAACTGAGTGAGTGAGTGAATGAGTGTTTTTGCTACCCAGGATTTGATTACGGGTATCATAGCTTCGTCCTGATCTAACTCATCTCTAAACCTTACCTATCCCTTCTTGACCTTCCTACCTACCACCACCTCGTCCTCCATGTCCATCATGTCCATTACTCTATACGTCTTACTCATCCTGTCCTTACCTACTTACTGTACTCATCTGCCTCTTCCTCTTTACCCACCAGCATTCGCGTTCTTACCCATTCCCTTTCATATACCTTACTACCCATATACCCATCACCTCTTCTTAACTCAACTCTCAAAATACACGTCCTCCCCCATTCCCTTTCCTTTCCTAGCTATACCTATTCAGCCTATACACCCATTACCTCCTCTTTCTACCTCTTCCACTTACTGCATTTTCTCCTACCCATCCAGAGTCATCCACCTCTTCCCATACCTCATACTCTATTTCCCACCAGCGTTCACATACAGAACACAATACAAGGAAATGCAACACAATACAATGAAATGCAACACAATACAATGAAATGCAACACAATACAATGAAATGCAACACAGAACAATGAGATGCAACACAAAATAATAAAATGCAACACAAAATAATAAAATGCAACACAAAATAATAAAATGCAACACAATACAATGAAATGCAACCTGTACCTCCATACTATACCCATGTACCAAGTCTCTACCTCCTCCTCCTTTTCTCGTCTCTTAAGCACACACGTTCGTCCCCTTTCCTTGCCTTACCTAACTACCCTTGCACCCAACACCTCCTCCTCCTCCTCCTCCTCCTCCTCCTGCTCCTGCTCCTCCTCTCTGTAATGGCTTAATGCATGACTCCTTAGGCTCCGGGGCTGGAATAATAGTGATTCTTTTTCCCCGGCAGTCCCCAGTAACGAATAGCGCGATGTCAGCAAACACGGAAATGCTAACCAAATACGCCATGAGTTATGACTATGTGCCTTCATCTCTGGGCTGGAGGAGGGGGGGATGGGGAGGGGAGGGTGGAGGGGTGGTTGAGGGTATGCCGTGAAATTTATGGTATGTGTACAGTATGTTGGGATATCTGCTTTCTTTTCTTTCTTTTGATGTGTTTTTTTGTTTTTTTGTTTTTTTGCCTTTTTTTCTGCTTTTATTATTATGGTCCTTCTTGGTTTCGCTCTCGTCTTTCTTCGCTTCTGTTTTCCGCCTTCTTCCTCTTCTTCTTCTTCTTCTTCTTCCTCTTTTCTTCATGTTTAAATCTCTATATGCGACTTCTGTTACTGCTCCAATTATGCCTCTCTCTTCTTCGTCCTCTTCTTCTCTTTCTTCTTCTTTGTCTTCTGCTCCCTAACTCCTTCCTCTTCCCCTTTTTCTTCGTCTGCTTCTTCTTCTTCGTCTTCTGCTCTTTTCTTTTTCTCTGTTATTCCTGTTATCTTATCCAGTTTCCTTCTTTTCATTATTTTCTTTTAGTACTTCGCAACCTGCAAACAAAATTCAACTATTCCATTCTCATTTATTTGCTTCTCTTTCCTCCTCGTCTTTCTCCTACTCCCCCATCCTGTTCTTTCTCACAAACTCCTCTCCTTCATCGTATATTATTCCACTACTCCCCCTTTTTCTTGTTCTGTTTCCCTCTTCTATCTCTCCTTTTTTTTCTTTATTTATTTTCTTTCCTCCTCCTCGTCTTTCTCTTCCTTCCCCCATTCTGTTCTTTCTCACAAACTCCTCTCCTCCCCCTTTTCTTGTCCTATTTCCCTCTTCTATCTCTCCTTTTTTTTCTTTACTCATTTTTCTTTCTTCCTCGTCTTTCTCTTCCTCCCCCCATTCTGTTCTTTCTCATACGCTCCTCTCCTCCACTCCTTTTCCCGTCCTCTTTCCAGCTCCTACCTCTCCTCTTTCTCCTCCTTCCCCTCCTCCCTCCATCCCCCTCTCTCTTCTCCCTCATGCAATCCACCCACAACGCCCCGACTTCGTGTTATTGCAAACGCCACCTCTGCTAACCGTGACTGCACCTGAGACAACACACCGCCAACAGGTATTGCTATTCAACAAACACCAACACGTTAGCAAAGTGGACCAGAGATCTTGCTGGCGAACGGGAGAACAAAACAAGAGAGCTGGTCCGGGCCGAGCAGCGTGGAGCGGCGAGCAAGCATATATGAGAAAGGAATAGTTGAGAAGATGAGTAAGTTTGGGAACGGAGCGCGCAACAACATTTACTACGGGCTGACTTGTGGGCTCTTTGAACGTGGAGTCGTGGGAGGAAGGCTTGTATTAGTGTGTGGAGAGGGGGAAAGGTTGTGTGTGAGGGGGGTGCGTGTGTGTTTACGAGTTAATCCTGGAAATGATAAAGGGAAGCGTTTGTGCATGGGAATGGGTTAAAAACAAATTGACGAGATGAAAGATAATAAAATATAGTATGTTAGGGTTAGGAAACTGATGAGATTAAGCTCCTACAACACAGCAACTCCCTCACCCGCACACACACACACAGCCGCCCGAACACTTGACGACTATGAAGTTGTAAGGGCGGTGCCGCAGTAAAGCCGAAGAACACGCCGCTTAAACACAAAAACAACACCCTTAATATTACAACGTGTGTGTGTGTGTGTGTGTGTGTGTGTGTCTCCTCTTGTCCTAATCCAGCGGCGGCGGTGTCAAGAAGGAGGAGGAGGAGGAGGAGGAGGAGGAAAAGAAGGACGGTTAGGATGACGCAAAAGAGAACAAGAACAAGAATAGAAATAAAAACAAGACGGGAAGTACGAAAAGAAGAACAGTAAACAAACATTAAAGAAGAAGAACATGAACGAGAATAACAATACGAACGAGAAGAACAAGAAGAAGGAGGAGGAAAAGGAGGAGGAGGGAATAGGAGGACACGGAGAACAAAAACAAGAATAAGAACAAGGAAAACAAGAAAAGAACAAAAACAAAACAAGGACAACAAATACGATATGAAAGAACGCGAACGGGAAAACCAAGACAACCAAGAAGAAAACAAACCACAAGAGGAAAATAAAGACGAAGACGAAGAAGGAGGAGGAAAAGAAGAGGAGGAAGAGGAAGAGGAGGAGGAGAAATTTCTAAGTGACTGGTGACGCCCTCTCTTATCCTCCGCCGCCCCGCCCTCCCGCGATAAACCGAGATACTATTACAACGACACAAGCGCAGCCTCGTGTCGCGTCAGGCCGCTAATAGGGCGTGAAGGAAGCTATTGCCGCCGCCCTGGTGACGAGGGGCCGCGGCTACTGCTGGGGGGGCGAGAGGGGCAGTGGGAGGGGCGAGGTGGCACGGGTTGGGATGCCCCTTCCTACTTAGTGGTTAAAGTGGGCATGTGGAGGAGGAGGAGGCACAAAGATGAGAAGAAGGATGAGAAGGAAGAGAAGTAGGAAGAGGAGGAGGAGGAGAACGAAGATGAGGAGAAGAGGGTAACATGAAGGATGAGAAGGAGCAGAAGGAGGAGGAAGATGATGAGAAGAAGAGGGCGAAGGAACAGGAAGAGAAAGAGAATAAGAGAAGAAAGAGGAAGAGATGAACAAAGAGGAGAAAAGTGAGACTGGTTGAGTAGATGTGTAAGGAGGAGGAAACGTGTGAAGAGGAGGAGATCAATGAAAGGAGGAAATGGAGATGAGGAAAGAGAAGAGAGGACCTATTTTGTGGCTAAGTGCGTGTGGAGGAGGAGGAGGAGGAAGAGGATAAGAACGAAGA
>NC_066521.1:16926762-17014262 GCF_024679095.1 Eriocheir sinensis | reverse complement strand
TTTTTCTCTCCTCTTCTTACCCTCTTGCTGCTCCTCCTAATCGTTGCTCTTCTAAATATTTATCGTCATGCAACACTCGCCCGTCACTTAGCAGCTCCATCAGTCATCCTATTTCGACTATACCCACTTAACCGGTCAAAAAGTGCCTTATTACCCTTGAAATATATGGTCTTTATCCCAACACGAGGCGTATTCGGTAATCAACGGCGTCGCTAAATATTTATACGCCTCTTCCCTTCTTTTACCAACCCATATTCTCTTTTTTTTTCTAACGCAGTCTGTATTCATTACTTAACAAACTTGCCTATTTTAATTATCAGTGCACTTCTTTCCTCCACTACAACACTGTATTGTTCTCTCTCTCTGCAACACAAAATCTTTTCTTCACCTGCAATACAATATATTTCCTTCACTTCCGACATAATATTTTCTCCCTTCAGTAACTTATGTACACTTCCACTTTGCAACAACCTCCCCAATAGACTTATCAATACATTCTTTTTTCTTTCCTGCAACACAATTCTTTTCCTTCACCTACAACAAATAATTTCTCCTTCACCTTCAGCACAATATCTCTCATTCACCTACAACAAATTATTTCCTCGCTGGCTTAACCTATTTCGACTTCGTAACAACCTCTAAATAACAATACATCATTTTCCCCATCTTCAACCCTCTTACTCTCTTCCCTAATACTACTTAACCTCATCTAACACCACCATAACCTATATCAATCCTCCACAACCACATCAAGTACCCTTATACCCCTTCAATCCCCCTCTAGAACCCCGTATCCTCTAAGAACTCCATATCCACTATCTAACCCTCCATATCCTCTTCCCTCAATACTACTTGATCCCACCTAACACTCACCTAACTTATACTCACCCTCAACATCACATCAAGTACCCTCTAACCCCATATCCACTAACCTAACCCTTCTATCCTCTCCTCAATACTACCTGATCCCACCTAACACTCGTACCTGTCTAGCAGCATCCCCTTACCTGGCCAGCCTCCCTTCATCCCTCCTCCCCGCGCCCGACACGCCCCTTTGTCCCCTTGTATGCTGACCAAACACCTTTGCAAACAGGTATTTAAGCTTGGCTCACCTCGCCGTGACCAGAGACATGGAGGCACCTGAAATCCAATCTGGAGCCGAAGAGGAGGAGGAGGAGGAGGAGGAGGTGATGGTACAGGAGGTGGAGGAGGAGGAGGCAATGGTAGAGAAGAAGGAGGTGTGAGAATTTAGGAGGAGGCGAAAGAGGAGGAAGAGGAGCAAAATATAAATAAAAGAGGGAAGAGGAGGCGGTGTAAGGATGTAAGAGGTAGTGTAAGAGGAGGTGATGTTAGAGAAAGAGGAGGAGGAGTAGAGGAAAAGAAGAGGGTAGAGAAGTAGTGTAAGAGGAGGTGGAAGAAGAGGATGAAAAGAAGAAAATAAATAAAGGGAAGAAAAGGAGAAGGAGTAAAAGCAAGAAGAAAAAGAGATAAAGTGTGACAAGAGGAAGAGGAGAAAAAAGAGGACCAAGAGGAGCATGTAAAAGAGGAAGAAAATAAAGGGTAATATCGTGTCATTATTATCATTCCATTTAATATTTTATGGCGCTGAAGAACATCCCTCTCCCTCTCTATCTATCTATCTCTCTATCTATCCATCTATCTATCTATCTCTATGTAAACGAAGGAGTTATCAGTTATTTAATTCACCTTTTATTCATCTTCGTCCGTTCCCCTTCTTCTTGCAATACATTCTTTCCGTCATCTTCTTCCATCTCTTTGTTTTATGTTCTTCTGTTTGTTAATTAATGCAAAACGTTTAATAAATGCGCAACGTTTTATAATCCTTCTTCTCCTCCTCCTCCTCCTCCTCTCTCTTCTTTTCCAATTCCTCCTTGTCCTTATTCTTATGCTTCTCTCTTAAACACTTTCTCTTCTCTCCACTTATCCCGCATCTCCTGTTTCTCCTCTTTATCTCCTCTTCTTGTATCTTCTCATCTTCCATTTTCTTATCTTCTATCAATCATCTTATATTCCTCTTTCTATAATTGATCTTCCTCCTCCTCTTCTTCACTCTCTTCTCCCGATACCACCACAACGACAACAACTTCTTCTTCCTCCTCCTCCTCCTCCTCCTCCTCATGATAGACAGAAGCCTCCACACCATCGATATCCACATAAACAGAGTAGCTTCCTCCAACACTCAATGAGGCGTGAGTGGAGGAGGAGGAGGAGGAGGAGGAGGAGGAGGAGGAGAAAGGAGATAATGAGTACGTGGTTGAGGTCGAGGCATAGCGCATGGATACACACACACACACACACACACACACACACACACACACACACACACACAAAGTGGATATGAATGAGTATCGATTATGTGCTGTTGAGGCTACGTGAGAGAGAGAGAGAGAGAGAGAGAGAGAGAGAGAGTACCTCAGTAGATGCGTATTAGAGGAAAAAGGAAATCGATAACGCAAATTGTGCTTACTTCACGCCCCCCCCCCTCTCTCCCTCCCTCTCTCTCCCTCCCTCTCTCTCTCTCCCTCTCTCTTCCTCCCGCCATCTTCCTTCTTCCTCTCTGTTCGTCCCTCTCTCTGCTGCAGGAAGACACAGGCGTTGCAGAAGGAGTTTGATATTATGCCATTTATAAATTCATTACTGTTTCAACGTGTCTATAATTGTGTTATTCATTACTGATATAATGAGTATTTACTTTTGCTTGAATCTAGACTGTCTTTTTGTGTTTATTTATTCGGTTATGTTGTGTAAAAGAATAAGGATGTTCGTGTAATAATCAAGTAAATACAGGTAGGTGAAAGAGAATAGGAGTAATAATAATGAATGCATGAAGGAGTAAAACAAATCAATTAGTAAATAAATAAACAAGTAAATAAATAAATGAGCAAATAAAAAAATAAAAAATCATAGATGCAGCCGAACATACGCCACACACACACACACACACACACACACACACACACACACACACACACACACACACACACACACACCTATACACCACCACCACCCCACACGTACACACACGCACACACACACTCCCCGTTGTTGTGATTGGCTGAATCCAATATATAACATTTGGTTGGCTAATCGCGCGTGTTGTCATTGGCCGAAAGTAAGCCACTTATTATGATTTATTTTTGCAGGTTTGGGTGACAACTGATAATTCGTATTTATTTTTGACCCCTTGTGTTTGCGTTGGCTCCGCGGCCCGCCAACCACGCTACAGCCCAGACCCATCGCGGTAAAAGGGGATTAGATTACCTTGTTGGGGCTATTTACCTACTTACCTCCCTACATGCCTACCTGTCTACCCTTCTATAGTCTCTCTCTCTCTCTCTCTCTCTCTCTCTCTCTCTCTCTCTCTCTCTCTCTCTCTCTCTCTCTCTCTCTCTCTCTCTCTCTCTCTCTCTCTCTCTCTCTCTCTCTCTCTCTCTCTCTCTCTCTCTCTCTCTCTCTCTCTCTCTCTCTCTCTCTCTCTCTCTCTCTCTCTCTCTCTCTCTCTCTCTCTCTCTCTCTCTCTCTGTAGCTTTCTCCTTTCATTCTTTCTACTTATCTACCTACCTAGTCTCCTTTTATGCCTTTCAAGCTCATCTCCTTTCTCTATTTACCTTCTTCTACCTTTCTTTCTACTTATCTACCTGTCTACTCATCTATAGTCTCTTTCTCTCACTCTCTCTCTCTCTCTGTAGCTCTCTCCCTTCAGCCATTCTACCTATCTATCTACCTAGTCTCCTTTTATATCTTTCAAGCTTTTATCCTTTCTCTATTTACCTTCTGCAACCTTTTTTTCTACCTATCTGTGTACCCAACGATATTCTCTTTATTCTCTTTCTCTCTGTAGTTTTCTTCTTTCAGCCATTCTACCTCATATTTTCCAAGCTCTTCTCCTTTCTCTATTTACCTTCATCTACCTTTCTTTCTACTTATCTACCTGTCCATCCACCTCTATCCTCTCTAACTTTTTCCTCTTACCCTTTCTACCAATCTGTCTACCAATTATTGTCTACCTACCTACCTTTTCTATCTTTCAAGCTCTTTTCTCCTTTTCTCTACTATTTTATCTTCTATCTTTTTTACTAGCAACCTGTCTACCTAATTGTGTGTCATGTCATGTTAGAAGTTGCAGTCACTAATATTTTGTTCTCAAACTACTTCAACTCGTCTAAATACGTCCAAACTATCTTACGTTCACATGCCACCATTACATGACTATTAAACCTTCATTATATACTTTCACGCATCAAATTTATACGCCACTACTACGCACACACCCGCTGCAAAAATAACTCGGCCATACTTAAGTCTCCGATCAATTCAGTAAGGGAGGGAGAGAGAGAGAGAGAGAGAGAGAGAGAGAGAGAGAGAGAGAGAGAGAGTAAAGGGGGAGGCGTGCCCAAGACCACAACAAAGGGAAGGGGAGGATAGAACGGGGCTGGAAGGGAAGGGAAGGGAAGGAAGGGGAGGGAGGGAAGTATAGGGAACGGAAGCAATCCATTTAGTTTCGGGAAGGGAGGAAGGGGTGAGGAAGGGAGGAGGAGGAGGAGAAAGGGTTAGGGAGGGAGGGAGTGAAGAGAGGGAAAGAGAAGGGAGTGCATGGGAAGGAGGGAAGGAGGAGGGGAGGATATAACTCTTTCACTAATACAGACTCCGCCTTCTCTCTCTCTCTCCCTTTCCTCTCTCTCTCTCTCTTCCTCTCTCTACTCTCCCCTTCCCTTGTCCTCATTTTTACCACTGTTGTTCTTCCCTTTACCCTTCCACCCCTCCTTGCCCTTATCCCAGCGCTTCCCCCTCGCCTCTGTGTCTCCCTTTCTTCCACGCTCCCTTTGCTCTCCCTCGCGGATGCTCTCCCTTCCCTCTCACGGCCATCCTCTTCCCTCTCAGCCGCCGCGTCCCCTCACAGCTCTTTTCCGACAGTCATCTTGCTCTTAGTGTCTTTTGAACGCGTTTCCTGAGTGTAAACAAACGACTACTACTACTACTACTGCTCTTACCACTACTACTACTACTACTACTACTACTACTGCTGCTACTACTGCTACTGCCACTACTCTAAAATGCGATAAAAAAGGAGAGATATCAGAAGTAACAGCAAAATGACACAAGGAAAGGTTTGGATTAAAATGAAAAAGGAGAATTATGAAGATTACAACGATTCTACTACTTCTGTTCCTCCTCCTCCTCCTCCTCCTCCTACTACTACTACTACTACTACTACTGCTACTACTATTTCTACTACCACTTCTCTTGAATACAATAACAAAAGAGAATTCAGAAATTTACAATCAAACTAACACCAGGAAAGGTCATCTATTCATTTATGCAGCAAGAAAGGTTAGCATGAGAAGGACGAAGAAGGATGAGGTCACGAATTAAAGTCATATAGTGGTCAGAAAAGGTCAACAAAAACGCCCCTAAATAAAAAGAGATAAGCATGAAAAGTACAAGAAATAAGAGGTCGCGAAAAAGGTCAAAGAGAGGCCAGAAAAAGGTCACTAAAACGCCCCTAAACATAGAAGGAGAGGTTAACATGAGAAGGCCAAAGAAGTGGACGCGAAATAAGGTCACAAAGAGGTCAGAAAAGGTCATTAATTGAAACTATACAGAGAGAAAGGTTAACATGAGAAGGCCAGAGAAATGGACGCGAAATAAGGTCACAAAGGGGTCCAAAAAGGTCACTAATTGAAACTATACAGAAAGAAAAGTTAACACAATTACGAAAAGGATGAAGTCATGAAATAAGATCAAGATGGGGTCAGAGAAGGTCAGAAAACACCCCTATACACAGCAAGTCAGCGCTGGGTCTTGTATACGCGACACTTGAGGCCTGAAACTCGAGCCAAAGACAACCTCAGAAGCCTTTCGCGCCTCTAAACGTCAAGGAGAATCTGTCGCAATTTACGGACGACCCTGATTCTTCCCCCTCCTCTCCTCCCCTTCCTCCTCCTCCTCCTCCTCCTCCCCCTCCTCCTCCTCCCCCTCCTCCTCCTCCTCCTCCTCCATCGTCCCGTTTATGGTGTGTATGTGAGGTTGATTTTCCTTGCATTTTACGGGTGAAATAGGAGATGGATATGGAGGAGGATGTGTGTGTGTATGTGTGTGTGTGTGTGTGTGTGTGCGTGTGTGTGTGTGTGTGTGTGTGTGTGTGTGTGTGTGTGTGTTAATTAAAATCGGGTTATTGAGGAAGCTTCAAGTATAGCATAACAGGAGAGATTAATACTACCAAGAGAGAGAGAGAGAGAGAGAGAGAAACTGAGCCCCTTAAACAAGAACTCCCACATCATTTACGCCCCCCTACCCCCCTCTACCCCCCCCCCGCCCCCCCACACACTTTTTGCACGCTAACACTAACACTGACTCTTCTTCATAGGCCTCACGCTTTGTTCTCTTCTCCACCCAACGCCCTTCTCTTCTTCCTTCCTCTACTCCTCCTCTTCTCTCTCTCAAGTTGCTCCTTCTGTTTTATTTTTATTTTTTCTACATTTACTTTCTTCTATTAATATTTCCATCATTATCATCATTATTCGTGTTATTGTCATCTTTCTTATTGTTATTTTCTTTCTTTTTTTCTTTATTTTCTTCTTATTATTATTATTATTTTCTTTTTCTTTTTTTGTTCTTGTTCTGCTACCTCTTCATCTTCTTCTTCATATTATTATTACTATTATTATTATTATTATTATTATTATTATTATTATTATTATTATTATTATTATTATTATTATCATTATTATTATTATCATATCTTGTTACTGTTAATATTTTTTTTTTCTAATTGGTGGTCGGCATTCATTTTCTTATTTTTGTTTTGCTCCTGAAAACCTCCGAAGTTTCATATTGTTTTATGCAAATCCGAATTAGCATTTTTTTTATTGAATGAACTATTTTTTTTTCCTAATCTTTGTCAGTGTGGAACAAAAGAGCTGATACGCTTTTTACGGCACTGAGTCACGGCCGCCTTTGGTTATGAAGCACAGTTTTAATTAATTCATCATGAAGTGCCGAGTCCTCCAAAGCAACGAAAATGTTTTAAATACTTCACTCATTATTTGATACTTACTGGAACATTTTTACGGCTAATATAAAAGCCTTTGAGTAATTATGACGACTTGATTTATTTGACTCTTCAGAAAGCACCGAGATTAAAAGCAAAATAAAAGTTTAAAATTTTGTAATGCTCATTTTAAGGTCCTGACAAGCTCTACAAACTAATATACAAGCGCTATAGTTGTAGGTAACTCTTCCTCTCTAAGGCTAAGATTGCCGTTGTTCAATTTGGGGTTTTAAATGATTGATATTAACTCATCCAAGTGTTTTCTGAAGTGTTACAAGCTTCTCCTTCTTCTCTTTTGCTTGTATCTATGTTCACTTTTGCACTACCTTCCTTCTTCCTTAATTGATCTGTTTATTATTAATTTCAACTTGTTAGTGCGGTAATTGGTTTGTCTTTTTTAATTCCAGAGAATATAGTTCATAGAAAAATATTCCAAACAGAAAACCTACGCGCGCAAACACGATGTATTTTTCCATCATTTTTTGCTATTTCCATTTTTTTCCATTTTCCAATCATGTCATTTTTCCGTTATATTTTATTTTTCAGTTATTATATTTACCATTTATTTTTGTATATCATTTCTCTTCTTTTTCTATTTTTCTTTTTTTCTACTTACACCCCCTCCCCTGTTTCCTTATTCATCCTCCTATATACTCTTCCATTTCATCTTACTTCTCTTCGCCATTATAATTTTTTTTCCTTTTCTATTCCAGTTTCCTATTCCTCCTTTCTTCCTCCTCCTTCTCCTCCTCCTGTTTCTGCTCCTGTTCCTCCTCTACCTCCTACTTCTCCTCCTCCTCTTCATTTCCTGCCCCACCATACACTCCCGGCGCTGTATTGGGTTCGGCTAATCGGCGCGGCGCACTCCCACAATCACGCAATTATACGCCGCGCCGACAAAAGCCACAATAATATTACCGCGCCACAAAAGAGCCACTTAAGCAAACGGCCGGTGATCGTCTTTTGCATATTAAGCTGTTTACAATCAATTAAGTTCTTATCCTTCCGACAATGAGGATCCAGAACACAAAAATGGCCGCTTTTCACTCCACTAATTGCATTCTGGGAGTTATTAACCAAAATTAACTTAGCATAAATAGCGCATCTCATTCCGAGGCAGGCAGATAATATGCTTTTCTCTCTCTCTCTCTCTCTCTCTCTCTCTCTCTCTCTCTCTCTCTCTCTCTCTCTCTCTCTCTCTCTCTCTCTCTCTCTCTCTCTCTCTCTCTCTCTCTCTCTCTCTTATATAAAACTAGCTACGTATTTTCATTGTATGGGAGAATAAGGACATTTGGAACACACACACACACACACACACACACACACACCTGGTCTCGTTAAGGTGTCGAAGCTCACCTCAGGGAATCTCAAACCAATGAACAGGTGTGAGAGAGAGAGAGAGAGAGAGAGAGAGAGAGAGAGAGAATGCGTGTGTGTGTGTGTGTGTGTGTGTGTCAGGAAGAGCCACAGGGCGTCAACTTTGCTGATTGTTGTACGTCGACCACGGAGGAAGGTGTGAAGAGGGATGGAGGCGAGAGGAGTGAATGGAGAGGAAGAGGAAGAGGAGGAGGAGGAGGAGGAGGAAGACGGGAAGCGAAGGGAAACGATTAAGAGTCTAAGTATGGATGAGAAAGCGGCTGAAAGTAAGAAAATTAATAAGATAAAGAAATAACTGTTTTTCAAGACAAAGGAAGATTATCAAGGAGGGGAAAAAAGCAATAAAAAAATGTGTGAGCAAAACAGAACGGACTTAATACTATACAGACCAGGAAAGAGATGAAGGCGGAAGAAAACGGGATGTTGAAATGATGCTAATGAGGAGGGAAGAACGAGTGCATGAGATGAGTGATGAGCAAAATGAAAATTAATAAAATGTACGAGAAACAATTGGAAAGATGCAATGAAAAATATGTAAAGAAAGAAGACGGAGAGTTTAATGGATAAGTAACGGAAAATATTTATAAAGAGGCAGAGAAGAAAAGGAGCAAAAGGAGTGACGAAAGGGATATAAAGGATGGAGAAATTTTGACGGAAGGGAGGACGAGGATGTGTTGTGTTGTGTTGGCAGCCCTGCTTCCTCCTATTGTGCTCAGCGTTGCAACAGTTGTGATACGTTCCCTTTAGCACAGAATACCAAAAGTTGGGATATTTGCCGTTTTTCTGTTTATCGCGAGAGCAAGTATCCCTCACATTATAGCTATCGTGCACTAGTCAAGGAGAGTTCCCAAAAAAGAATATGAAAACCCGACATTGAGATATTTAGCACAGAATACCAAAAGTTGGGATATTTGCCGTTTTTCTCTATGCTTTATCGGGAGAGCGAGTATCCCTCTCACAGTATAGCTATCGTGCACTAGTCATGGAGGCTTCCCAAAATAAGAATATTAAAACCCGACATTGAGAAAAGAAAAAGAAAAACATGAATCATCCACCTTTACGCCCTAACATATTTTGGGGGAGAATGAGGGTCAACCATACCAAAACAGACCACCGAAAAAAGCGTAATATAAAACACAACGTTGAGAAAATGAAAATATTAAAACATCATTCAGCTTCATACCATACCATCAAAATTATGAGTGAGTCTTTTTGGAGGGAAAGTAAACTCGTTCTTACCAGCACAGAACACCAAAAGAAGGATGATATGAAAACACAACATCGAGAAAAGGAAATTATAAAGAAACATCATACATACTTAAGTCCAAATATCAACAAAAATATGGATGAGTCTTTTCTGGGGATTAGAAATTAGTCTCCATAGAAAGAGTAAACTGAACAAAAAAAGCATAACGTGACCAGCAAAGTAAAGAGAGAATCACATAAAAGAAGCGAAGAACACAAGCAAAGGATAACATGACCAGCAAAGTAAAGAGAGAATCACATAACAGAAGCGAAGAACACAAGCAAAGGATAACATGACCAGCAAAGTAAAGAGAGAATCACATAATAGAACCCAAGAACACAGGCAGACGATAACATCACCAGACGAAGCCCACCAATCGATCTCGTCATTAAATTCTGCACGATCGAATGTCCTCAAAATCATTATTCTCCTCCGTTTGTTTAGTGCAAGTACAGGTAATGGCGTTCCTTTTACCATCTTCCCTTAATTAATTACGAACAGGTGATATCAGGTAAGGTACTTCAATGTAAAAACGAAAGCCTGACCTGCAGATAGTTTGTAATCACTATAAACGCTAACCAAAACAACAGGAAGAACAAGACGCTAGATGGCGCCACTGTAAACACTTCCCTGCGCCATAATGGACCCTGGAGCCGACCACCGAACCCTCACTAAAAAAGACTGCCGGCGCCATAGACGAACCGTAAAAATAATAAATAGATAAATAAAAAAATATCGACGCATCTATACACCGCTGTCAGCTGATTGTGGGAACCGAATTGTTAGGGCAAGACTTCGATCAGGGGCGCCATTTTGTATTCTAATCATCATCATATCTCCCTCCCTCCCTCCCGCCCCTCTGACGTCCCAACCTCTTTCATTACATTGCTTTCTGTTTATATTATTCCTCGCCCCCTTTGCCCTTCACTCATTTTTCCCACAGTCCCTCTCGACCACCCCCTCTCCCTCCTTCCTTCTCCCTCTGCCCCCTTCCTCCACCCTCCCTCTCTCTCTCTCCCTCCCTCTGTCCCTTTCCATCGCCCTCCCTTCCTCTTCTTATTTCTCCCTCTGTTCCCTTCCATCACTCTCCCTTCCTCTCCCTTCTTCCTCTGCCCCCTTCCTCCACCCTCCCTCCCTCTCTCTCTCCCTCCCTCTGTCCCTTTCCATCGCCCTCCCTTCCTCTTCTTATTTCTCCCTCTGTTCCCTTCCATCACTCTCCCTTCCTCTCCTTCCTTCTCCCTCTGCCTCATCCTTTTCCTTCTCCCTATAACCTTCCCTTCGCTCCCTTTCTCCCTTCCTATCAACTGTCCCCCTACACTACCCTCCCTTCCTCCCTTTATCCCCATCAGCTCCCTTTTCGAACTGGCATCCTTCCTTCCCTCTAACTCTCCCTTTGAATTTCATCTCCCTTCCTCCTTTCCTCTCATCTGTCCCCCTTCACCAACCTCCCTCCCTTCCTCCCTCCTCTTCGAACTGCCATCTCCCTTCCTCCTTACCTCTCATCTGTCCTCCTTCACCTCCCTCCCTCCCTACTATGTCCCCTTTCGAACTGCCATCCTTCCTTCCCTCTACTTCCCTTCTATTCTCTCTCTCTCTCTCTCTCTCTCTCTCTCTCTCTCTCTCTCTCTCTCTCTCTCTCTCTCTCTCTCTCTCTCTCTCTCTCTCTCTCTCTCTCTCTCTCTCTCTCTCTCTCTCTCTCTCTCTCTCTCTCTCTCTCTCTCTCTCTCTCTCCCTACAGCTGGACAAGGAGGAAAGGATGCGTCGGAGGGGGATTAAGAGGAGTGTGTTGACAGGAGGTTTAGCTACGGCGAGATTATACGAACTAGCGCGGTGTTCCTCTCTCTCTCAGGTATTTTGGGGCCCCGTGAGGAATTTTGTGGGAATGAGGTGGAGTTTGGGTGAGTTTTTGGGGTTGCTTGTGTGTGGGGGTGAGGGGTGGGGGTGGGGTGGGGTGGGGGGGAAGGGGAGTGTGGGGGAGGGGGTGTGTTTGTGTGCTTGTGTGGGGGGGTCCGTGTGTGTGTGTGTGTGTGTGTGTGTGTGTGTGTGTGTGTGTGTGTGTGTGTGTCTCTCTCTCTCTCTCTCTCTCTCTCTCTCTCTCTCTCTCTCTCTCTCTCTCTCTCTCTCTCTCTCTCTCTCTCTCTCTCTCTCTCTCTCTCTCTCTCTCTCTCTCGTATATATGTATTGTATCTAGTAAGTTCCTATATATGATATCCCATGTAAATATTTAGTAATTAAGATAAAAGAGTAGTTAAAGAAAAGTCTTATATATGATATCTATATTACATGTAAAATATTTAGTAATTAAGAGAAAACCCATTGTACATTGTACTTTAATGGAATAAAGCATTCTGATTCTGATTCTCTCTCTCTCTCTCTCTCTCTCTCTCTCTCTCTCTCTCTCTCTCTCTCTCTCTCTCTCTCTCTCTCTCTCTCTCTCTCTCTCTCTGCGGTATTAAAATGTAGCTTTTTTTGTATATTTTGTTCGCCTGTCTGATTTGTTGTTGATTTGTTTTTGTTTTTGTTTTTTTGTTGATGATGTCGATGTTGTTGTTGATGTTTATTAACTTGTAAACATACGCATCTCATAATGTTAACAAGATAGTGATGTATATTTTCTGCACACATACACGCATGCCAGAACACACACACACACACACACACACACACACACACACACACACAGCGATAAACAAAGAGATAAAAAGGATAAACATAAAGAGATGATGAAGAGTTGCGCAAAAATTAAGCATAAAACTCACACAACACTGACCGCGCGTCAAAAGTGTTATAACAAAATTGCTTAATGCCTCCAAATCACATCACACGCCGTTCCCATTTAGCAAAAACTTTAATCACACTCACGCGGCCCAAAAATTATCTCATTAAGCCGGCAAAATCTTTCTCTGAGTAAAAAACAAAAGCCGAGCGCAAATAAAAAATATATTTATACATGAATTACTGAACTGATAAATGACGGCAGCAAAATATTTCAACACATTTTTTTATCTGTATTTTTCAGTAATTATCGGAAAAAAAATAGCGAAGGCCGTGTTGCTTCAGCGTGTCAAGGAATACTGTGTGATTAAAACAACTCTTCCCCCACCCAGTGATAAATAAATAAATATAATTGAATACCCGCAAGGAATTAAATGTAAAACGACGATGAAGACGAAACGGAAAAAAATGTTTGAGATTTTAAAAACAATTATAAACGAGGAAAAAACTACTGAAAATCTGAATAAAAATGGAAAAGTTTGAACTAGTATATATTTTTTAATCATAATGCAAACAAAAAACTATATGAATTTAAATACCTGGAGAGTTAAGTGATATGACGATTATTAACGGAAGAACAAAAATAATGAAGCCAAAGTTATCCGATCACAATGCTTGAAGACAACAAAAATTAACAACGGTCTGCAGCATACTTCGCCTTGTGTATGAGACTTGTGGTATTTATTATTTATGATCCGGCAGGTCATTTGAGTCTTTATGGACCCTGAAGACAGAAAAAAATAAATAAGAAAATAAATTATCCTGAATATCCTCTTTCATATAGTAGTTACGGGAAACATTCAACGCTGGATGGGATTATTTTTTCAACCTTCTGTGTTTGGGTCGAGACTAGAACAGTGAAAAAGTGCTACGTTCTTCTATGCTTCGTTTTGCTTATTATGACTCAAAGAATCTTAACATAGGGTGGCTTTAACATGAATGAGCTGGGTGAGATTTTTTTTTCTACCTTCTGTGATCAAGAGCTCTGAGTTCCAATACGTTATTTTATTCTATCGCTTCATATTTTTCCGCTTCTTACGTATAAATTTTTCTACCTATATCAAATTTTATTCATCCACTCATCTTTTTTTTTACAGCAGAGGAGACAGCACAAGGGCAAAAAAAAAAAACGAAACAATAATGAAGAAAAAAACCTCTATTCGCTGCTCCTATATCTATTAAGTAATCTACAATTTAGTTACTCATCTTTCCATTTGTATTTGTTTACCTATCTACGTGTTTACTCTTTCTCTCCGTCTGTTTATTCATGTATCCACTTAGTTAGCCGCCCATCAACCATCGTCTGTTTTGCTGTGACACGTTCAGAGAGACAAAAGGTTTCTCTTGCTCTGCCGCCCCAATCACGGCGCGCCAGTCCCCGCCATTACCATGCCGCCCGTCACCATGGACCTGGACGCTGATCAACGACGCACGTACACACACACACACACACACACACACACACACACACACACACACACACACACACACACACACACACACACACACACACAGATGATGATGATGATGAGTAATTGCCAGCGGTCTAGTGAGGGTTAGTTATGTCAATGGACGGGGAATAGCAGTTAGCAAGATAAATAAATGAGGTGGATGAGATTTTTTTTTCTAGTTTCTGTGATTGGTTCGAGACTGGAACTGTGAAAATGTGCTACGTTCTTCTACGCTTCGTTTTGACTCTTATGACTCTAGAATCTTAACATAGCGTGGCTTTAACATGAATGAGGTGGATGAGATTTTTTTTTTCTAGTTTCTGTGACTGGGTCAAGACTAGAACAGTTGAAAAGTGCTACGTCCTTCTACGCTTCGTTTTGCCTATTATGACTCTAGAATCTTAACATAGCGTGGCTTAACATGAATGAACTGAATGAGATTTTTTTTCTAGCTTCTGTGATTGGGTCGAGACTAGAACAGTGGAAAAGTGATACGTTCTTCTGCGCTTCGTTTTGCCTATTATGACTCTAGAATCTTAACATAGGGTGGCTTAACATGAATGAACTGAATGAGATTTTTTTTCTAGCTTCTGTGATTGGGTCAAGACTAGAACAGTGAAAAAGTGCTACGTCTTTCTACGCTTCGTTTTGCCTATTATGAGTAGAACTTTAACATCTATATGCGTGACTTTAATGTGCATCTCTTCATTTTTTTTATTTTTTTATTTCAAACTCAGATAGCCCACCGGAATACTAGATGAAGTTATTTTACTGAACATTATTATTATGGTGATTTTAGGCGCTAATCACTGCATTATTGGAAGATCCTGACGCGTTTCCTCTTACTGTATGTTTATTCTATTGCAAGTGCCGTAAATTTGAAGGCATTGGTATACCAGATAATTATGATGATACTATTTTTTAAACATTTTTATTGCAGATAATTTAGATGCTGATTGCTGTGTGCTGCGAATAATATAAGTCATTGAAAATTTTTATTATTGATGATTTTAGGTAGGTAACTTATCATTAATTAATAGTATAATCTTCACGGCCGAAAAGACGCTTCAATGAAAATCAAAGTAACCGTGGGCTGACATATTGAACATTCTCTTCCCCGGATCATCCCTAAAGGTCCTATTATTTCCTGGCAGAGCTAATTATTTCTATATCAGCTCTTCCTTATTTTACCTATTTTCCCTTAGCCTCGATCTCTTCCTGCATCACTCACTCAGTAACGCTATACGTCCCTTTTATCAAGACTTTCTCCCACCACATGCAAACTTCATCACTATCGCCAGCTCTTTTATGTAGCGAACCTTTCCTTAATTAAATCATGAAGCTTCCCTCACACCGAAAGCCGATCCTAACATAGAAATCCTTCCTCTTGCCTCCAATCTTCCCTGATGTAACCAACCGTTCCTTAATATCACTGACGTTAGTTGCTTGTGTATCATCAATCTTTCACTACATCATAATCTTCCTGGACATCACAGAAGCTTCCCTCACCAACACTCTCCCTTTACCCCCTGTGTGGCAGACACCACGCCCAGAGTCACTCCATGCATCCTCACTTGATTACTATCGTCAAGACAGTCTGGTGTTTTCCCTTAATTAACTTTCGAAGGCCAATGATAAAAAAATAAATATAGGACAGAATTCTGTACTGAAATATTTATGTGTTGTGTGTTAATGCTGTACATCAGGTGCTAATTAAATGTAGGAAAGAATTATCGACTTTTCTTATTTTGTGGGTTAACCAAATTAGTATAAGCAGGAATCAATGCTTGTGCATAATTATGAAGTAACGGGAGATAATTATGTGTTCTGTGAAACAAAATATTTATCATAATCCTCATCATTTTAACATAATTATTTTCATTATCATTACTACTGCTACTATTAATGTACTACTACTACTATTACTACTACTACTACTACTACTACTACTACTACCAATAATAATAATAATAATAATAATAATAATAATAATAATAATAATAATAATAATAATAATAATAATAATAATAATGCTTCTGCTGCTGCTGCTACTAATACATGAATTGACAAGTGCTTCTAGAGCTGCCGTGTGAGGACCTCAGTTCACAAACCGATTGATCACTCACTCGCTCACTCACCCGGCGCCTTCGGGCAGCTTCAAACTCTCACAAACACTGACTGTAAGCAAATAAAGTGTAAGATGTATCAGCACCATAACAAGTTTTCTGCCCACTTCGATAAAGTTATCCAGAGGTGCAGGTTTAGAGTCTTATTTAGTGTGTCAATCAAGTGTGGCGGTGACCTGCATGTGATTCATGTTTGCAGTGTGTTGCTAGGTGGTGCATGTGGTGAGGGACAGACGGGGGGCGGCATGGCGGCGGTGCTGAGGGGCCTCGCGAGGGCACGCGGAGCAGAGCAAGGAAGGGCCAAGGTGGGAGGCCTACTTTAACAGTGTAAATATTTAGCATGTTCTGGTGTCATTTAGTGCGTGTGTGCCTCGCGGCGGCCCGCCAGCACCGTGCCCGGGGCTGCCCGGCCCGGGGCGCCGCCTCTTCCCGCGGCGGCGGCGACTCATGGAGGTTCAAATGAAACTATGGATGTAACAAAAAAGCTCATATATATTATGCGTATGTTACAGTGTTAAATATTATCAAGATATACACATCGGTCTGTCCTAGATGTACACTGATCTGCCAGTACTCGCACACATGGGATCCTATGCGTACAGGAAGTCTATACGTACATGAATTCGTCTATACGTACACAGCTGAAGGCGCATGTACTTCACGTCCGTGGCGACACACACGCGGCTGACGGGGGCCGAGGGGCCACGCCCGTGCCGTTCACTGCAGGGCGGCACGCTCCTCAGCCCCTGCACGGGAGGGCGTGGGCGTGCCCGGCGGCGACGGCGGCGGCGGCCACGCCACAACGTCTTGCCCTCTTTGGTTTCACTCGAGACGGCCGGCGGCCACGCCAGCGCCCGCCGCCCGCTGCCCCGCCTCACCCACTCTGCCGCCGCGGGCAGGGTGGGCGCCAGACGACCCTGGGAGGCGCTGAGCCTGCCTGTCCTGGCGGCTCAGTACTTGGCGGTGTCGTCGTAGTAGGCCGGGTACTTGTAGGAGGTGCGGAAGCCCAGCTGGCAGGAGGGGTTGGTCAGGAGTCGCTGGGACTCGAACATTTCACGCACGTTGGGGAAGCCTCCGTCCACGGCGCCGCCGCCTCCGGCCGTCTCCAGCGGCTGCGAGTACCAGGAGCCGTGGGAGCGGGAGTAGGCCGCCGCCGCTGCCGCCGCCTGCATGGTCATGCCGCCCACGACGGGGCTGCCGCCGTTCATGGCTGCACTGCCGCAGGCGGTCATGTCGTCGGAGGAGGGCGTCGGGAACACGGAGGGGGCGCGGGTGTCGCTGTACTGGCAGTAGCCCATCGTGTCGTAGTACATGTTGGAACGGTACTGCTGCTGCTGAGCCTCGGTCAGCAGCGCCCCTGGGCTGGCCTCGCGCCCTACAGCCTCCCGGGAGCCCGGCACCAGGGAGTCCACGCTGAAGGAGGAGCCGACGTCCAGGTACGAGCCTTCGTGCCCACCTCCATTGGCGGAGGTGGTGGGAAGGCTAGAGGCCAGGTGGGCGTGGGCGTGCAGCGGCGGGGTGTGGGTTTGCGTGTGGAGGGGCGGCGTGTGAGTGTGGCCGTGCAGGGGCGGGGTGTGGGCCGAGGCCTTCACCTCGGGCAGGCAGGCCGCTGGAAGCTCTGGGGAGTCCTGAGGCTCTGTCTTGGGCTGACAGAGGGGCGAGATCGGGGTCCCGCTCCCCGCCTGCACCCCGTCCCCCTCCTGCGGCCCGCCCACCACCGGCCCGGCCTGCGGGTGTTGAGGTCCTGGCCCAGCCTGCTGCTGCTGTGCCTGCTGCGGCGGCGGGGGACGAGCAGCTGCCTGCTGCTGTGCCTGCTGGGCGTGCTGCGTGAGGGCAACAGGGTCAGGCTGCTGTGCCCTTTGGTCCCCCTCTACGCCTGTGGTCGTGTGCTGCTGCTGCTGCTGCTGCTGTTGCTGCTGCTGTTCCTGCTGCCGCTTGAGTGCCTCCTCCTTCTCCCTGTTGGCGTTGGCGTCCTTCTTCTTGAAGCGTTTCCGGCGGCGCAGGTAGGAGCCGTTGTCGAACATGTTCCTGGCCTCGGGGTCCAGCGTCCAGTACGACCCCTTGCCCGGCTTCTTGTCGTCGCGGGGGATCTTGACGAAGCACTCGTTGAGGCTCAGGTTGTGGCGGATGCTGTTCTGCCAGCCCTGCTTGTTCTCCCGATAGTAGGGGAAGCGCTCCATGATGAACTGGTAGATGCCGTTGAGGGTGACGCGCTGGTCAGGGTTGTTCTGGATGGCCATGGTAATGAGGGCGATATAGGAGTAGGGCGGCTTCACCATGTCCTTGGGCGGCGGGTGCTGCTGCGTGGTGTAGCCGTACGGGTGGTAGCGGCTCATGGCGCTGTACCCGTCGTAACAGTAGGCGTTGGGTGCCATGGTGGACATCTGCTGCAGCGCCGCCGGCGGGTAGGTGGCCGCCGCGTGGCGGTAGTAGGACTGCTGGTCCCCGAACAGCGTGTGCATTTTGACGGGGTAGGCTGACCACTGATCACACATGGCTACACAGCATTCTGGGTCTACCCCGCGAGAGGTAGACCCTGGGACTTCCCTACTGAGGAAAATTTAAGCCAAGTGGAAGCGAGGGCTGCGGGCGGCGGCGAGGGGAGCCCGGGGACACAGGGCGGCGAGGCGGCTGTGGCGGGCGGACGAGCGGAAGGTCGGGCGACACCACACACACACCCTCGCCGCCGTCACCACCGCAGCACCGCGCCCACTTACCCCACTCGCTATTTTCACTTCACCAGCAACATCACCGCCGGAGACACAGCACGAGGCGGGCACCACTAACCCTCGCCACTCCCTGCTGGGCGGCGGGCGGCTGTGAGGGAGGCGGAGGGTGGCGGGGCGGCAGGCGGAGGGCGGCGCTGGGTGGCGGCGAGGGGTCCTGGCCAGGGCGTGGGCGGCGGGGGCGTACACGATGTAATCCGCTGTTATCTGTCCCTCACACTTGACCGTCTCAGGCACAGGCCGCCGCGAGTACTGTGGAGGCCGAGTACGGAATACAAATCAGTCCACCTTCGTTATCTTTCGCGTCGGTGAGATTTCTTGGCTCGCGGATTGATTAAAATAGCGAAAACACATCGACAGTCTTTTTCTTATGGTTCCAACAATGCTAAAGCAAACAGTCGTGTTGCTACTCCAAACACCGCAAGAATTAGTCGCGGCTGCTGAGTCAACAAACGGCCACCGCCGCGGCGAGCTACTCTCTGGTTCCGCTCCAAAGGCCGACTGAACTATCTTAAAGTCTAGGAAAATTTACTTTAAGCCAAGTTCAATCCTTCGCCATGTTATACTTAGGCCACGCCCACCCGCCTCTGGACCAATGGCGTGGCGGCTTCCTCGCTTCCTCGCCAATGAGTGGCCGCCTATCGTCCCGGCCGACCACTCACGGCGCGCCTCGCCTGAGTTATGATCCCGCGCCCCGCCCGCTGATATCGTATGATTGGTAACTGAGGGGAGCAAATTACTGGGTCCTGCCCCTCGCAATTTTCCCCCTTTAATCTGAGGGGACAATTCCCAAGTCTCAGAGGGTAATTTGGCGCCAACACTTCTAACCCCTCCGCCCGGGACGATAATCCAGCCTAAAGAGATTAGCTCCAGCTCAATAAAAGTTATCCAAACACGGCGGCTGCGGGGGGCGGCGAGGGGGCTGGAGAGGGCGAGCGGGAAGGAAGGGAGACTGAGAAAACACGGAGGGGCCACCAAACAGGTTTACACAGCGGTTTTAACAAATCCGGCGTAATAAAGTCCACGGGGCCAGCTGGGGCTCGCTGAAGCTCTCTCTCCTCCTTGATCACATCCAGTCTTGAACCAGAGGTGACGCCGGGCGTGCAGGGCGGCGAGGGGCGGCGGGCCGGCAGCTCCTCCTCAAACACTCCATTTCAGGAAAGCGCGGGAACGGCTGCCCCTGAATCCATGGCGGAGCGGGAGGTCTTCGGAAAAAACAAGGTGTCCTCAGATCCAGGTGGGCGTCCCTTCCTCCCTCGTGGTCCCCGGCGGGCTAAAACTACCTCCGGCCGCGTGAAGGAGGATTACAAGACGCTGTACCGGCGCGGCGTTATTAGCGTTTGCTGGAGGACGAGGTGACGGCCATAAAACTCCCCCTCCGAGGCGCCGGCAAGCCCCGCCCACTTCCAGCGCGCCGAGGCCTGGAACCACCATGACTCGCCTTCTCCGCTGCTGCTGCCGCCTCCGCCTTAGCCTCCTCCTCCTCCTCCAACCCTCGGCCCGTCAGGCATTGTTTGCACAGGTTAGTTTTCTCTCTGTAATGTCCTCGAAAAACTGCGGTATCTTCTCTCCTTCTTCCTTACGCAAGAGCGCGGCACAAAGTTCATCTGTCTCAATCCGTCCCCGGGCCACTCCCGCGGACAAAGCCTTCCACTTCCACTCCTCTGGCGCGGTGAATCACTCCCTGACGCGCCTCTACTGCGGGTGTGTGAGGGGCAGGCGGTGAGGGAGGGCGAGGGAGAGCCGCTCTGCTGTATCTCGCCCTGACGGAGGCAATGGACTAGGCGCTATCGGTCATGTTGGGGCTAAACGGGAGCCTTGTTCTGTGCGCCGCTGCAGCTGTTCTCGCCGTCCAGTTGCTGAGATTCTGTGATAAATGAGTGTTGAGTTGCCTCGCCTTCCTCCCCTCGCCCCCAACGCTGTCTGCTTAAGAATTCCACAACACAGACAGCGAAAGAAATGCTGGTTGTGATAATTACTAACAAAGGGTCATATCTTCTCTCTCTACTCCTTTTTCTCGTCCTTGTTTTGTTCCTCGTTTCATCTATAATAAAATAATAAGCGCCGGAAAATATGAAAGTAGAGAGAGTAACGGTAAGTACTCATATATCATCCCTTAATAAAGCCCAACGTACTGTGAGAAGACTAACATTAAGCAACATTAATTTCAGTCTGTCAGCGCCGAGTTTATTAATCCAGTTTCCTTTGTGCGTCGCCGAAACTCGCATGCGAAAGTTTCATATCTCATCCCTCGGTACATATTGCACATTAATTGCTTCATCATATATACAGTGAAACAAGGGAAAAATACAAACATAAATTCACGTTCATAACTCTTAATCCTTAAAATCCTCCCACTCAAAAACATAACTGAATAAAACAGAACTAAATATCTATAAAGAACAAAGGTTAAAAGAGTAGGAAAAAGACAGCGGAGGAACAACAAGCAAAGACGAGGAGGAATAAATATAAACAATTCAACGGAGCAACACAAGAGTAGAATTAATATTATTTTTTTGCAAAGTATATATATTATCTTCGCCATTAAAACATTCTGAATCGCTCCATAAAGCAGTCTCTTCCTAGGAGTAGCGAAGGAGGAACATGAATAGAAAAAAAAAATAGCCGAGGAGGAGGAGGAGAAGGAAGTGCTGGCGGTGGCTGTAGAGGAGTATAAGGATGAACTGTAATAATAAAAGTAATAGTATCCGTAAAGAGAGAAGAGGAGGAGAAGGCGAAGGAGGAGGAGGAGGAAAAGAAAAATATACAAGAATGAAGAAGAGGAAGAGGAGTAGTATAAGAATGAATCATGATAGTAATAGAAGTAGAAGTTACCAATAAATTAAGAAAAGGAAAAGGAGGAGGAGGAGGAAAAGAAAAATATACAAGAATGAAGAAGAGGAAGAGGAGTATAAAGATGAATCATGATAGTAACAGAAGTAGTAGTACCAGAAGATTAAGTAAAGGAAAAGGAGGAGGATGAAGAAAATGAGGAAAAGAAGAATATAAAGAGGAGGAGGAGAAATATAAGAAAGAGCAAGTGAACGAAGAACAGGAGGAACGAGGAGGAGAATTTTCATGGGAACATATGAGGGAAGGGAAGACGTGGGAAAGAGAAATATTCCATAAACGAGGATTTGATGAGAATGACGGCAGGCAGGGACGGAGAGAGGGAGAGGGAGAGAGAGGGAGGGAGGGACGCAGAGAGAGAGAGGAATGAGAAAACAAAATAAGGGAGCTAAGGGAGGAAACCAAACCCTAGAATCCAATCTTTTCAGAGGGGGGATTCGAACCTACAAATTATTAGCTAAACATATAAGCCGCAAGGATAATATTTGTATAGAGCGACTCATTTATAGTGGACCAATTCGAGTTTCTTTTCCATAATTCTGTACTAGTTAATATTCTCCGTGCGATATGGGTAATCTGTTTGTAATTTCTTCTTTTTCCTCCTTTCTTTTCACTTTTGGGTTTTCTTTTTCTTCCTTCCAACTCGTTATCTTCTAGTTATGATTTCACTCCTGCATCGAGAGTATAAGTTTTGCTAAGGAGTTAAGGGGATAAATTTGTAATGGGTATTGTAGTTATGCTTATATACGGGTTTTTAATATTCAAGACACCTCTCTAAATGACTATGGCCTCTTTATTTTTAACTCTTCTACTAAACATTATTTACATGGCAGGCGATATGTGAGCTTTATTTTACTCTTTTTGCGCCTCAGGGCTGACTTTTCTCCGTTAACCCGGTAGCAGCGACGGGCCAAATTTGTGGCTTTACCGTGTACCAGCGATGGGCCAAATTTGTGGCTTTACCGTGTACCAGCGATGGGCCAAATTTGTGGCTTTAAAATTGAACCAGGGCCAGAATTGTGGCTTTACCGTGTACCAGCGATGGGCCAAATTTGTGGCTTTACCGTGTACCAGCGATGGGCCAAATTTCTGCCATGCATAAACTGATCACATATGCGTTGATATATATAATGAAATGATTTGCGTGAGTGATTATTCTTTCTCTTTATTTTGCTTAGAGGGACCTTTAACTTAACCTAACGTAACCTAACTTAACCTAACCTAACCTAGCCTGACCTAACCTAACAAACATGACCCCCGCAGCTACCGGGTTAAAAATAAGCTATAATGCAACATAAGAAAAATAAAGTTCATATCGGAAGAAAATGAAGAAATGATAAGAGGCATGAATTGTATCCCTTCTTATATATCGCAGAATTACTTGGTGCCTGCTCTTGTTCTCTCCGCCTGATTGGTACTTGCTAGTGGCTAAATGCTTTCTCTATGATTATGAATGTTTACTGCCTCTTCTAGTAGTGATTATTAACACCTGTAATACCTATCTATCGAGTGTTCCATCTCTCATAGAAGCTTAAGTGTCTGATAATAATAATAATAATAATAATAATAATAATAGGCCTAGTAGTAGCAGTAGTTTTATTTCGCCCAGCGGCATATATATAAAAAAACAGGACAGGTATGCCTCTTCGGTCAGTATTCTCAAACGCTCTCTCATCAATTATTTCCAAAAGCCTAAAAAAAAGATGAATCGGGTTCTCATGAGAGCATTTTCACTCACACTCTCACATCAACTATTTCCAAAAGTCGAAAAAGAGATAAATCGGATTTTCTTGAGTGCTTTTTCACGTTCATGGTAAAGAAGCTTCGTCAAACTATGCCACCGGGATCAAAAAGATACTCATGAAAAATGCCCAGAACACCTACGAGTGCCTAGTTAAATGTGTGTGTGCATGCTTAGGCGCCGAAATGTTTAAGAATTTGCCCCTTATTTTAGTGTGTTTGTTTTTACTTAATACCACCTGCTTTTGAACATTAGCGACTGTATTCTCTCCATATATAAAACTTTTTGCGTCTATCTTTCAGTCTGGTATTGCCTCCTTGTAATCTCTTGTGCCTGTGTTTCTGTCTGCCTGTGCCTGCTTGGTGCCCGGTAATGGTGTCCGGTGTTCCCGCCGTACTGTGCCCGCCGCCAGCCAGGGTCACGGCGGCATCTGGGCATCCCATCAGCCACGCAGCCTCCCTCATCTCACCTTACAGCTTCCTCCCGCCCTTCCTCTCACCTCTGACACCTCTCCTCTCTTTCTTTCTCTTTCTCTCAATGACTCATATTCCTTTTCCTCCTCTGCTTTATTCACTTATTCTGCCTTCTCCTCCTCCTTTTCCTTTTCCTCTTCTTCCTTATTTTCTTGTTCTCTTCCACCTTTCTTTTTTGTGTCTCCTTACTTTTCTTCACCCAGTTAATTTTTCACTCCCGTCACTTCCTTTCTTTATCTATGCATCTTTCATCTTTCGTCTCCTATTCCTTTTTCGCTCTTTCTTACTTATTTTCCTCCTCCTCCTCCTCCTCCTCCTCCATTATGTGACCTGAGGAAGGGTCGTTCAGGGCTGTCGGTAGCTAATGGCTGTCCACGCCCCTTTTCCTCCCCTCGCTTTCCTTTCCTCTCTTCTTCCCTCTCCTCTTCTCCTCCCTTCCCTCACCTCATCTTCCCTTCATTAGCTTTCTACCTCTCCTCCTTTTCTTCCTCCTCCTTCTTCTCCACGTCCTTTTGTTCCTATTCCTTCTCTGCCTATCTCTTATCTTCTTTCATCCTCTCTTCCTTTTCCTCTCCTCCCTTCCTTCCCTTCCCTTCATTTCCCTTTCCTCATCTTCCCTTCATTAGCTCTGCACCCCTCCTCCTTTACCTCCTCCTCCTCGTCCTCCTATTCCTTCTCTGCCTTCCCCTCATCCTCGCCCTTCCTTTCCATCCACTTCCATCATTTCAACGGGGTCACAAAACGAAACTAAATAATTCACACAAAATATCACGAACGTCTACCAACAATTGAGTGTGTGAGCGAGTGCGTGTGTGCGTGTCGAGTCCATAGGCTCTCCGTTCTCTCTCTTTTAATTGTTTTGAGGAATAAATATTAATGCGTGGAATATGGGAGCGTGCAAATATAAAATAATAATACACATCGGCCAGCATCGAAAAGAGGAAATGTATAGAGATGTTATTTGTTTTCGCGTTGCAGGGTAAACAAAGATAATACACAAATGGGCCCCACCAGAGTACCGTTGTTGTTATTGAATGTGTATAGCGATGCCGTGTGTAAATATGTGTTTTTTTTTATTAATACCGCATTGCAAATAATGGAACACGATGAGAGTCTTGTTTATTTAGAGTTTATTTCGTGTTTTCGATGCGGCAACAGATGATTAAAATGTTGTAGCTGTGTGGAATTATGCAACACTAATATAAAAAATTATAAAAATAATAATAATAATAATAATAATAATAATAATAATAATAATAATAATAATAATAATAATAATAATAATAATAATAATAATAATAGTAATAATAATAATAGAGAAGAGTTAAGTGTCATTATCATCATCATTATTGTTATCATTCTTAGTACTATCATTTTTTTTTTCATTACTACGATACCTATCACTATTTCACCTCGTTTTAAATACTATGAATATTAACAAATATTTCCACATCCTTTTCTAACAAGCTTAAAATTATCAAGCAAAAAAGAAACCAAATAAATCAAATACATTTTCCCCCATTATTCCAAACTCAATTTCTCCCATTTTTCCAAACACAATTTCTCCCATTATTCCAAACACTCTTATCTCCTTATTTTCCAAGCACTATTTTCTCCCATTATTCCAAACACATTTTCTCCCATTTCTCCAAACACATTTTCTCCCATTATTCCAAACACTCTTATTCCCTTATTTTCCAGGCACTATATCTCCTATTTCTCCAAACACTTTATTTTCCTCCCACGTCACAATCGATCGCTCACTTAAATACTTCTCATCCATTTCAAAACCGATCGTTCAGCTTCATTAATTTAGACATTGAAGTGATGACTTGATTTTCCCCTCTTAGCGTGACCCCGCGTGACCTGACATATGAGAGAGAGAGAGAGAGAGAGAGAGAGAGAGAGAGAGAGAGAGAGAGAGAGAGAGAGAGAATAATAAAGACTTTGGTTATATTTTCTCTCTCATTTCTAGATTCTCCTTCCTTTCTTGTCTCCTCCTCCTCTTCCTCCTTCTCCTCCTCCTCCTCCTCCTCCTCCTCCTCCTGACAGGTAAGGTGTGGCCTGATTAATGACCCTTCCCCGTGATGCTGTTAACTCCATTTGTCCTTCGTCTCCCCTTTCTCCCCTTCTCCTCCCCTTACCTCTCCCCTCTCTTCTCTTTCCTTATATCTTTTTCTTCTTCTCTCACTTCCGCTCTTCTCCTCTTCTCCTCCCCTTCTCTTTTCTTTCACTTTCTCTATTCCATTCATCTCCCTCTCTTCCCTCTTCTCTCCCTCTCTTCCCTTTTTCTATACCTTGTTTCCTTTCTTCTTGCTTCCTCTCTTCACTTCTCCTCCCCTTCCATCTTCTATCACTTCCTCTCTTCATTTATTCTTCTCCTCTTCCCTTTCCCCTCACCTCCTCTCTTCCCTTCTTCTGTATCTTGTTTCCTCTCTCTCTCTCTCTCTCTCTCTCTCTCTCTCTCTCTCTCTCTCTCTCTCTCTCTCTCGCGTGCTAGTAACCACAAATTAGGGAAGGGAAGGAGGAGGACGTGGGTGGGAGGGGGGTTGGGGCGGGAAGGGGCGGGAAGGGGCGGGAAGGGGCGGGGAGAGGTCACGTGGCAGACAAAATTCGTGACGGGCCGTGACGAAAGGGACGAGGTGTGGAAAGGGTCTTGTTGTTGTTGTTGTTGTTTGTTGTTGTTGTTGTTGTGATGGTGGTGGTGGTTTCTATCGTTATTATTATTATCATTATTATTATTATTATCATTATTATTATTATTATTATTATTATTATTATTATTATTATTATTATTATTATTATTATTATTACGGTATTTTTCTCTATATATTACTATCTTTTCAACGTTATTTCTCTATTTTTTTCCTCTTTTCATCCTTCAATGTTTCCTTTTTTTCTCTTTTTCTCTCTCTCAATACTTATAACTTATTACAATTACGATCTTTACAGTTTCATTCCTCTATTTTTTCCCTTTTGTTAAGTCTTCATTGTTTCCTTTTTCCTTCTTTTTTTCTCTCAATTCTTCTCACAGCAAAACATATCAACTATTAACTTCATCCCTCATTTCCTCTCACAACCAACAAGAGTAACCACCCCCCCCTCCTCCTCCTCCTCCTCCCTTTCCTTCCCCTACAGCGGATCGGGTGGCCAACAGTCCCCCACGAGGGTAAGCCACTAGGCAAATAGCTCTTCAAATAACGGGCCTGACTTTGACTCCCCCTCGGTAAATATTTAATTATGATTTCACACTTCGAGTCCTGATGATGATGATGATGATGAAGATGATGATGACTTTTTTCTCCTATCGTGGTAATGTTGTTGTTTATATTTTTTATAGGCGAAAATCTCTCTTACTAATGTGATGTTATGTACTGTTTTTCTTCTTTTTATATTGATGTTTTTTGTTCCTGGTAATTAGAAGTAGTGGTTTTTTTTTTTTTCATTATTTCTGTTCTTGTTATCTTTTGTTATCTTTTCCGTCTAAATAACTAAGAAAATGTGCGTGTGTGTGTGTGTGTGTGTGTGTGTGTGTGTGTGTGTGTGTGTGTGTGTGTGTGTGTGTGTGTGTGTGTGTGTGTGTGTGTGTGTGTGTGTGTGTGTCGAGACGGTTGATGACAGGTCAGGTCAGGTTATGGCGGTGGGGGAGGTCAAAGGCGGGGTCAGCGAAGGTCACGAGGGCCGGACGGGAGAACTTGAGGGACGGAAATAAAGACAATGAGGAGAAGGGGACGAGTGGCGGCCATTGTGAGGAGAGGAGGGAGGGAGAGAAGGAAGGAGAGAGAGAAGGAAGGAGAGAAGAGAAGAGAATTAAGGAAGGAAACATAAAGAGGGAGGCAGAGAGCATAGAGGAGGGAGGAAGTAGAGAGGAAGAGAAGGAAGTAGAGAGGAAGGAAGGAGGGAGAGAAGGAAGGAGGGAAGAGAAGAGAATTAAGGAAGGAAACATAAAGAGGGAGGCAGAGAGCATAGAGGAGGAAGGAAGTAGAGAGGAAGAGAGGAAGGAAGGAGGGAAGGAAAGAAGGAAGAACAGACGAGGGAAAAGTTAGGTAAGTAAGAGAATTAAGGAAGGAAGAGGAAGGAAAGAGAAATCACAAAAAAAATATTACAGAACAAAAATAACAAGAGGCAGGACAGAAATAAGGAAGAAAACAATTTAGAGGAAGCTGGACAGGAGAGAAAGCTCACGAAAATATAACAAAACAAAAATAATAGAATATGAAGATGAGCGTTATAAAGAGATGATACAAAGAGATGACGGTGATATATAAAGAGATGAAAATAATATGAAGAGGATGAAGACTGAAGAATGGAAGATATAGAAAATTAAGATGACGGAAAGAGCAGAAGAAATTGGGTAACACAGAAGGAAGAGAAAGAAAGGAAGGAGGAGTAATACGGAAAGGAATAAAGGGAGGACTTCGTAGAGGAAAGAGAAGGAAAATATATGGCGAGAGAGAGAGAGAGAGAGAGAGAGAGAGAGAGAGAGAGAGAGAGAGAGAGAGAGAGAGAGAGAGAGAGACAGACAGACAGAGAGGGAGAGAGAGAGAGAGAGCACGCTTGGCAGGGCTCGTAAGGATGGGCCGCTGCACCATTAACATATATGCTAAACAATGTAATTATCACCTCCACAAGAAGCCCAGGTAAGGCCAGGTAACCCTCGCCCCCCGCCCTACATCTCCGCCCCTTCACCTGGCCGCCACCTGAGAACCGTGCAAGACGCTAGTAATTACCTGAGACAATGCGGCAGGTAACACGAGCACACTAATTATAGGTGTAAATTAAAGGGACAGATGAAAGATCCGCCCAAGGTAGATTTTCACCTTTTTAATGTTAACCAAAAACTAATAACAGAAACAATTTAGCTAGTACTTTTTTCCATTGCCTTGAGTGACGAGACGAAAGGGTATGGCAGGGTATGTTCTGTGATGATTTTTCTCCTATTTTTCGTTCATTTTACGTCGATGGAAGTTAAGTGAAAGTGGTAACGATATTCAGGTAAGTTTTATATACCTTCACTGCTATTTTTTCCACCTATTAAATTATTCCAATGCACAGAGTAAAAAAAAAAAGTTACATGAGCAGACTTTCGTTTCCTCAGCGTTATCGCAAGACATGTATACCTTCCCGTTCCCTTATACACATAGGTCGGGGAGACGCATTATCACCAACAACCATCACTAACGAAATTTTTAGCTCAAGGGAGACCATAAATATTAGACTTCGGAGTACTTTTTACCTTTTCGTTCACACATGTTATCAGAACCTCTACTCTCCCGTTTCATTTATACGTAGATCCCAGTGGAGCATTACCCGCCAAAAGATCTATACCCACTATGAAAAGATATATATACCATACCATATAACGACATACCCACAACATATGATAACCTCAAAACTCTCTCTAAACTCTGACTAACACATACTAAACACTACCACACAACCTTCTGTTAGCATATGCAGGAGAAGCGATTAGCGGACCTTTCTGTTTTTTTACTATGATTATTCCTCGAGCTGTTGTGTTTCTTTTGCAGTTAAAAAAAAGTCATAACTGAAGAGTGGCAATATCTCCCAATCTCTTTCTCTTATTTTCCGCCTCTTCCCTCTACGAATTCCTCTCTCTATATTCCTTTACGTATACCTCCTCCTTCCGTTCTTCCTCTGTCTCCTGTTTCCTTTGTCTTAATATACTGAGGATAGGAAATGTATTGACGGTGGAATAGGTCACCCCATCACAACTGCTCCCACCTCCCATCACAGTAACTCCACCAGGTAACAACACACCCAATTAACATCAATCTAACAGGTTGCATAACACACTAATGGGCCCAAATATCACAGTAATGGGCACAACAAGGTGGAAACATCAGTAAGCCTTTGACCGCTGCGCACTCTGGCGGCTCATTAACATATTTATCGCGGCAATATATTCGAAAGCGGCCGAAAAAAATCTGTTCTTTTGCTGATTCGGTGAACTGTTCATGCGGGCGGGAACCGAATGCCGAGTGATACGTGTTGTTATTAATTATTGTTTTTGTGTGGGCGGCTGGGGGAAATGGTTGTGTGTGTGTGCGGGGGGGGGGAAGTTGTGTGTGTGTGTGGGGGGGCGTTGTTTGTGTGTGGGGGGAGTGGTTGTGGGGGGGGGCCGTTGTGTGGGGAAGAGGGATTGTGTGGCGAGGGAAGGTTATATGTGTGTGTGTGTGTGTGTGTGTGTGTGTTCTTGCGCACTCAAAATTATCAGTATTTGTCTTATTATTGCCATATCCTGTAGTAGCACCGATATTATTCCCTTTATTGTTATTATTATTGTTATTATTGTTATTATTATTACCATCATCATCATCATCATCATTATCATTATCACCACCTTTACGACTCCTGGTTCTGCTCAATGAAATATGCAAAACGGATTTATCTTTTTTTTTTTTTAACTGGAACGTCATCGGTGCAGCATGTGTGACTCATTGGGGCGAGTACAATTAACATGTGGCAGCTGATTTCACTACTGCGATATATAAAATGCGATGACTTTTAATCGGGCTGCTCCAGAGGCGGAAAGTGTAGGAGATTGATCGACGAACAAACATTTTATGAAGTGAAGACCTGATAGTAATGACACAATAATGATAATAACAATAACAACCTCTCCTTCCTTCTCTTATTCTCTCTCTCTCAGCAAGCGATTTAACTTCAGACAAAACGAGCCGACAAAATAATAGAGTGCTGATTCTTGTATATGAATGTGTATGGGTGTGTAAGTTGGTTTCTATTCTAACTATACTCTAAGCAAAGAAAAGGGGGATAAAGTACCGATAAGATAACAGTGCTGATCCCTGTGTATGTGTATATATGTAAGATGGTTTATATTCTGATTACTCTGATTTAAGGTTGAGATATAAGAAAACGGGAGCTAAAATAGATAGAAATTGGGCTACATGGATGAACTTATGATGGCCGTTTCGCTGTCGGCTATAAGAAAGACAGGCATTTGGCTATTTACAGAAAGGGGAGCGCCTGGCTGAGCTGGAAAAGGGGCCGAGCGATTGAATGGCTAAGGGTATGGAGAGAAAGAAAGGGAAAAATGGAGAGAAAGAGAGGGAGAGGGAGAGAGAGAATAGGGGAGAGAAGGGGGAAGGGAGGAAAGGGGGGTCTGGGGCCTGGCGGTAGAGCTCACAGAGAACATCACAGAGAGAGAGAGAGAGAGAGAGAGAGAGAGAGAGAGTAATCGATTGCAAAAACTCCCAACAACCACCACCACAACTACCACCACTACCACCACCACCACCATCGCCCCCCTCTCCCCCTCTCCCTAAGCCTCGGAATATCAAATCTATAATACGTCCACGGGCATCATTTATCTCCCCTCCCTTTAGATGTTCCTTCAAAGTGGCCTCCGTAGGTAAACATTGGGCGAGGGAGACGGTCGTTTTAATGTGACAGAGAATGAGGAGAAAAAAAATGAAAAGCAAATGAGTATGTTCCGTTTTCCTCCTCCTCCTCCTCCTCCTCCTCCTCTTCTTCTTCTCCCTGTCCGGCAGTTTGTTGCTCTCCCTTTCTCCTCTTGCCCCCCTCTCTCCCTCTTTTCTCTCCCTCTCCCTCCTCGTACTCTCATCTCACTCCCCCTTTCGTCTCTTCATCCTCCTCCTCTCCTATTCTTCTCTCCTTTTCTGCATCCTTTTGTCTCTTTTCCCTTTTCATTTTGTTTTTTTCCTTTTCTCCTCTTCCGTTCTTTCGTTCTTCTTCCCTTACTTCGCTCCCTTCCTTCCCCTCCTTCATTTTCTTCATTTTTCCTTCCTCTCTATTCCCTCCTTCCCTTCCTTCCTCTTCTCCATTTTCTCTTTCTCACCATTTCCTCCTCCTCTTCTCTTTCCCTTCCTCCATTCCTCTCCTCTTCATCCTCCTCCTCCTCCTCCTTTCCCTTGTCCTTCAGTTCATCCTCCAACCCTCCTCCTCCTCCTCCTCCTCCTCCTCCTGTTACCCAGCCGCCTCGTCCTCCACCTGTCCCCCTCCCAGCCCCGTCCATCCCTCTCTCTCTCCCTCCCCCCTCCAAAGGCTTTAGGTAAGTGGCCCCTCATGTACCCCGAGGCCAGACAAAGAAAACGGGCGCTAGCATAACAAACCCACGATTCAATATGGCGGGTCGGCTGAATGCATGCGGCCAGCCGACTCTGTATTTCTTTATCACGGCGGGAAAAAGAATTCTCTCTCTCTCTCTCTCTCTCTCTCTCTCTCTCTCTCCCGAAATCACATCTCCCCTAAAAAACGAAATAGATGAGAGGGGGAAAAAAATGTAGAAAATGGCGAAATGTCGAAAAAAAAAAAAGAGGGAATGAGAAAATGGGAAAAAACGGGGAGAAAAGGAGTACAGAAAAGGGAAGAAAAAAATTGTATATAGAAAAAGGAAGAGGAAGAAAAGGAGAAGGAGAAAAGAATACGGAAAAGGGAAGGAAAACATAGGGTACCGAAAAAGGAGAAAGAGGAAAAAAGGAAAAAAGGAAAGGGAAGAAAAAAATTGTATATAGAAAAAGGAAGAGGAAGAAAAAGAAAAGAAGAAAAGTATACGGAAGAGGGAAGGAAAACATAGCGTACCGAAAAATGAGAAAAGGAGAAAAAAGGAAAAAAAGGGAAGCGAGTTAGAAAAATGGTATAAAGAAAAAAGGAAAAAAGCAAAATACAGAAAAAAAAGGAAGAAATGTATACAGAAAAGGGAAGGAAAAAAGGGTAAACAGATAAAGAAAACAAGGAAAAAAAAGTCTAGGGAGAAAAGGGGAAAGTTACAGGATGGGGAAGAGATAGGGGAAAAAACAAAACAAAAAACGAAAGAGGGGAATTGAAGGCGATTTCCGTATAATTGAGATACTACTAATAAAATAAATCAAAACAAACCAAAATGCAAATAAACCGTTTCCAAAAATAAAAAATAAAGTTCTGCAAAAGTGAAAAAAACGTTAAAAAAATCCCACGCAACGGAAACAAAAATATGAAAGACAGACCGACAAATAGACCGACCCCCATCGACAGAGACTGACCGACAGAAAGACAGACAGACAGGCAAAGACACAACAATAAAAAAATAAATAAAAAGGGACGATAAGGCGAACAATAAAAAAAAACTCAAAACACCCCCCCCCAAAAAAAATACGAAAAAACAGAAAAAGAAAAAAAAAGAAAAACAGGAGGGGGGGATAAAAAAAAACAAAAAATAAAAAAAAAACAGAGGGAAATGAAGCACAAAAGAAACGGTGGGCCATCTCAAACGGCCTTAGGATAACACGCCAGACGGAGGACGCTAAATACCCCTTTTGTTCGCTTTTGTCCGCTATTGTTCGGCTATTAACTGGCTGGGGGAGGAGGAGGAAGAGGAGGGGAAGGAGGAGGGAGGGGGTAAGGGGAGGAAGGAAGGGGAAGGGCGCCTGCTGCCTCTATCTCCTGCTTTTCCTATTTGTCCGTCAGCAGCAGCGGAGAAATGAACAGCGGCAATACCTCTCTCTATTTTCTTTATTGATTGGCCCGATGTTGTGTTTCTGCGTGGAATGGCGGAAGGGAATGTGTGGGGGGGGAGGGGGGGAGAAGGGGAGGGCGAGGTTCTGTGCGTGTGGGGAACATAGGAAAGGGAGAAGGTTCTGATGTGTGTGCTTGTGTGTGTGTGTGTGTGTGTGTGTGTGTGTGTGTGTGTGTTGCGGTTATGGGGCAAGAAAGAAATACAGGGAGGAACGAAGGCAGTGAGGGGGGAGGCAGGAGTGATGCAGGAACCGAGAGAGAAAAATAATAGATATTAGGATCGAAAGAAAGGTTGGAGGTGAAAATGGGTCCATTAACAACCCCCAAGAATCCAAAACACCTTCCCCAGTACCCCTGAACTCCCCAAAATGAACTCTCAGGAAAGTAACGGACGGTATAAGGGGATATAAGAGGAATAGATGCAATTAGGAGGAAAGAAATGGATGTTAGGATCGAAAGGAAGGTTGGAGGTCAAAATGGGTCTCTTAACCACTCCAAGAACCCAAAACAGCTTCCCCGACAACCCCAGAACTCCCCAAAATGAACCAAAAGAAAGGAACGGAGAGAGAGGGAATAAGAGGGATGGATGCTGGGATTGGGAGTAAAATGATAGATGCTAGGAGCGAAAGGAAGGTTGGAGGTAAAAATGGGTCTGTTAACCACCTCAAGAACCCAAAACATCTCCCTGAAAACCCCAGAACTCCCCAAAATTAACCCAAAGCAAGGAATGAACAGCGAGAGAGGGTATAAGAGGAAGAGATGCAAGAATTGGGAGGAAAGAAATAGAGGTTTGGGAGCGGAAAGAAGATTGAAGTTAAAAATCAGTCTCTTAACAACCCCCAAGAACCCAAAACACCTCCCTGAAAACCCCAGAGCTCCCCAAAATGAACCCAAACAAAGGAATGGACGGAGGAGAAAGGAATAAGAGAGATGAATGCAAGGAATGAGAGGAAAATAAGAGATGTTAGGAATGGACAGAAGATTGGAGATAAAAATGGGTCTGTTAATTACCCCAAGAACCCAAAACACCTTCCCAAAACCCAAGAACGCCCCAAAATGAACCCAAAGAAAGGAACGGAGGACGGAAGGGGGAGGTATAAGAGAGATGAATGAGAGAGAAGAAGGAGACAGAGAGAAATAATAAGCGTTAGGGTCGGAAGGAGGGTTGGAAAGTAAAAATGCGGCTGTTAAGAGTTTTGGTTAAGTTTTGAGTCCCCGCGGAAAGTTTGTCTCGTAAAAGGTGAGTGCTAAGAGGAATTAACGGAGGAGAAAGGGGATGAAGGAGGAGAGTGAAAAGTGGATAGAATTAATGAGGAAGGTAAATATCATGAGAGAGAGAGAGAGAGAGAGAGAGAGAGAGAGAGAGAATAAAATATACACACACGTTATCGCTTTGTGTATAATCAAAGGAGGTAATATTACATGTTCTTATGCATTTTTCATCCTTTCCCTAACTGCTAATCATGTTTCTAAATGCTTGTGTTATTATTACTATTTTTATTATTATTATCTTTATCTCTATTATTATTACGCTTATTATCATCTGTATTCCGGTTTCCCTTCCTTCACCACAACCAAAAATAACAACAAAAAAAACATTATTACCAGAACAAAAAACAACCCTTCCTCTCATACTCTCTCTTTACCGCTGTTATTACTTACTGTTATTATTCTTTACTTTTATCATCTTCACTAGTTTCCCTTTTTAGCCACAACCAAGAAATAACAAAAAAAAAGTATTACCAGAACAAAAACGAACCCTTCCTCTCACACGCTCTCTCCTTACTGCTATTATTACTTTCTATTATTATTCTTTACTCTTATCATGTTCACTAGTTTTCCTTCTTAGCCACAACCGAGAAATATATAAAAAAAAAACAGTATTACCAGAACAAAAACGAACCCTTCCTCTAATACGCTCTCTCCTTACTGCTATTATTACTTTCTATTATTATTATTTACTCTTATCATGTTCACTAGTTTTCCTTCTTAGCCACAATCAAGAAATAAGAAAATAAAAAAAAACAGTATTACCAGAACAAAAACGAACCCTTCCTCTCACAGGTTCTCCAGTATTACCAGAACAAAAACGAACCCTTCCTCTCACAGGTTCTCTCCTTACTGCTGTTATTACTTTCTATTATTATTCTTTACTCTTATCATTTTCACTAGTTTTCCTTCCTTCGCCAACAACCAAAATTAACAGGAGAAAAGAAAAGACAGTATTACCAGAACAAAAACGAACCCTTCCTCTCTCACACACTCTCCCTTTATTGCTATTCTTATTATTATCGTCATTACTATTATCTTCACCTCTGTTTCCCTTCCTTCGCCACAACCAAATATAAGAGATGAAAAAACACAGTATTACCAGAACAAAAATTAACCCTTCCTCTCACACAGCCACTCACCCTTTATTACTATTATTATTATTATCATCTTCACCTCTGCTTCCCTTCCTTCGCCACAACCAAAAATAACATAAGAAAAAAAACTATTACCAGAACAAAAAACAACGCTTCCTCTCACACACACACTCTCGCTCTCTTTCTCGGCAGCGCAGGAGCAGCCACGAATAACCAACCCAAACCTCCTTCATATTTAAGTCTTCCCCTTAATTTTGAATGCCGCAGTAATCCGCCCAAGCACACTCAAGAGACGCGACACTTGAATAAATCGGATTAAGAAAAGTAAACACGCGCATCCCAACTCCCTTCCACACCCTCACTTAGACCGTCCCCTCGAGGCCCTCTTGCGGCGGGCGGGGAAGGGGGCGACGGGGCGCAGATGACCCTCTAGCGGCCAGGAGACGAAACACTCACCAAACACGCCCCGGGGTAAAGAGGGAAGGAGGGAGAGGGAGGGAGGGGGAGAGAGAGGAGTGTGCGTCTATTTGTCCACGGTGAGATTAACGCTTTGCTCATTTGTTCGCGGTGAGCTTAACATACTTATCGAGTGTTCGCCGCTGACGGGTTAATGGACGTGCTTATTTTTGGCCGGCGGTCCGCGGGATTAGTAATGATTATCGCGAGTGGCCGAGGTTTTGTCTGCGGGTGGTGTGGTGAGAGGCGTTGGGCTGGTTTTGGGGGCTGTATACCTTTCGCTTTGTTCCTTTCCCTGGTTTTTGTTTGTGGGTGAAAGTGTTGGGGCTGGGTGATGAGATGTCTTGGTTTTTCTCTATATATGTTTGCTACTGTTATATTTCTTTTTTATACACGTTCGGTTATTCAAAGGAGCAGAAAGTAGAACGGGGTAAAATAAGTGTTGTCTATCTTTTGCTATTGTTATCCTTTTTTTTCTAGTTAATGTTCCCGATTAATGTTAAAGTGTGAGAGGAAGGGTTCATTTTTGTTCTCGTAATACTGTGTTTCTTTCATCTGTTGTTTTTGGTTGTGGCGAAGGAAGGGAAACAGAGGTATTTCAAAGGATACAGAAAATGGGACGATATAAAAAGAAGTGTTATCGGACTTTTATGGTGATTGTGTTTGGTTATGAGTGGGTAGTAGACTTTTAATAGCATCCTTCTTTTACTTAAGTATTTAACCGACAAGTACGAGTATATTAGGACCGGACATCAGTATAGAGGATTTAAATTAAAGGTTTGTGTAAGTATTTCGTAACTCCATTCCTACACTTCCGAGAGCGTTAAAAAAAAGACGCTTAACTTATATCAAAACAATTATCAGCGGCAAAACGGCCACTTATTACGTGCAAACTCTTATACGATGATTAGATACGCGTTACCGTTCAACAGGAGCCGATAAATTGAGCTTAAATAAGAGATAAGTCAAGATTAGATAAAGAAATGAGACATATAATTACTCTTCCTCCTCCTCCTCCTCCTCCTCCTCCTCCTCCTCCTCGTTCTCTTTCCCGTTACTTTGATATATTCTTTCCCTTCCTCCTTCACCTCACCCTCCTACAACTTCATCTGTTGTTACTCCTTCTCCTCCTCCTCCTCCTCCTCCTCCTCCTCCTCCTTCTTTCCTTTTCCGTTACTCTCATAGACTGTTCTTCCTCCTTCCTACTCAATCTCATCATCCTACTCCTTCATCTGCTATTCTCCTCCTCCTCCTCCTCCTCCTCCTCCTCCCTCCCCCCCCCACCCCCCGGCCGATACACAGGGTTCGAGGGTCCTGGGAAGGCTAATCCTCAACAAGCGGCCCAAGATTTGTCGGAGTTCCGTGTTTGTTTGGATGAGGCCTCGTCACCGCCGCCTGCCGAAGGGTGAGGAGGAGGAGGAGGAGGAGGAGGACGGAGACGAGGAGGAGGAGAATGAAGAAGAATAAGTACAAGAACAGGAAGAAAAAGAACAAGAAGAATATGAACACCCAATTGATGATGCTGGGGACTAAGAAAACTTGAGATATTAAAAAAAAAATGGTGGAAAATTAACTGATATACTAACAGAAACTCGGGACTAAGTGCATGTTCAAAGAGAGGAAGAGGAGGGGAGGGGGGCTAAGGGCTAAATGGGCTGACTAATAGAAGGAAGAAGAAAAAGGGGATGGATGAAAAAGATTGCAGGTTGTGAAGTTAAAATATAGAAAGTGAAAGTGAATGAAGGTAACTAACTAACTTAAAGACACAAGGAATGAAGATAAAGGAATGAAGGACCTGAACACTGATTGGGTGGAAGGAATGAGGACACGAAGGAGGAAGGAAGGACATCAAGGACTCAGACAAGATGGGCGTGAGAAAGTTTACCCATACAGGAAAGAAAGGGAAAGGAGGAGGGAAATCGGCCACAGGTATGGGAAGGTAAAGGTATGAAGTGATGGGAGGAATGTAGGTGAAAAGGGAGTGACGGGAGAGTAAGAGTGATGGAGTAGGAGGAGAGAGGGATGGAGAGGGTATGATCTATAAGGATGAGAGGCGAGAGAGGTGAGGATTGAAGGAGAGAGAGAGGTGAGGATTGAAGGAGAGAGGTGAGGATTGAAGGAGAGAGAGAGGTGAGGATTGAAGGAGAGAGAGAGGTGAGGATTGAAGGAGAGAGAGGTGAGGATTGAAGGAGAGAGAGGAGGATTGGAGGAAAGAGAGAAGGGGAATAACGAAGAACGCGAGAGAAAGAAGGAAGCAGAAGGATAAAGAAGAGATGAGTGTTGAATGCAAAATAATGGAAGAGAAAACTGATGATGAAGAAAGAGATTGGAGGAGAAAGAGAAGTGAAATAACGAAGCATACATGAGAGAGAGAGGAAGAAGGAAGGAGTGATGAGAGTTTGGAAGCAGAAAGTAAAAGAACAGAAAAATTATGAGGAAGGATGAAGAGAGAGACTGAAGGAGAAAGAAAGATATTGGAGGAGAAAGAGCAGTGAAATAACGAAGCATACAAGAGAGAGAGAGGAAGAAGAAAGGAGTGATGAGAGTTTGGAAGCAGAAAGAAAGAAGAGAAAAGTGATGAGGAAGGATGAAGAGAGAGACTGGAGGAGAAAGAGGAGCAAAATGATAAACACAAGAGAGATAGAAAGAAAAGGAGGAAGGATGAAGAGAGAGACTGGAGGAGAAATAGGAGTAAAATAACAAACACAAGAGAGATGGTAAAAGGAGGAAGGAAGGAGAGATGAATGCTTAAATGTGGAAGAATGAAGGAGAATAATGAAGAGAAAGACCAAGGAAAAGAAAATAGAGAAATAAAGAAAACTAATATTATCTAACTATACAACAAATGTGGCATACAAACAAAGGTAAAAGTATAAAGTTGGGGGCATACGCTATAGCTGCTGCGCGTAGCCTCGGTGTTCATCTCCGTCGCATATGAAGCATGATTTTAATACATCACAATACAACACCCAAAACCCATTCACCACCCTCCTCACCACACACTAAAAAAAAAAATCATCACTATCCCACCACCACCATCACCATCACCACCACCGTCGCCACCTCCGCAGCCGCCGCCGCTACCGCCAGCCCATGGGAGGGACAAAATGGCGCAGGCGAGAGAGAGAGAGAGAGAGAGAGAGAGAGAGAGAGAGAGAGAGATTTACACATATATACGTTCAAACTGTGAGACGATTACTTGTATATACATGATTGATTTCTCTCTCTCTCTCTCTCTCTCTCTCTAATATAATAAAGACATACCAGCGACGCGAAATAATATATAGAAACAATTGACTATAACGGCAAAAATAAAATGTAAAAGCGAACAAAAATCAGCGCGGCCAATAAAGCAAAACAAAAGAAACACAAAAAGAAAGAAAGTCAACCGCGCCAGCCAAAAAAATAAATAAATAAATAAAAACGCCGAAATCAAGTTGCGGCGTCAAACACAAAACAAAGAGCAACACAAACACAACAGACTCACACACAAAAAAAAAACACTACGCAATAAGCACACATAAAAAAAGATAAAAAACAAAACACAGACAAAAACAAAGATAAAAACAAAACAAAACACAAACAAAACACAGACAAAAACACAGTGAACACAAAAATCAACAGAAAACACCAGCAAAGTGACCTCCAGCATGCGGCCATCGCGACAACCAATCAACCACACGACAACACGACACACTAATAATATTCCGCACCAACGACTACACACACACACACACACACACACACACACACACACACACACACACAGAGGACAGCCCGGGGTATATAGCATAGTCAAAAGGGGGAGAAGGGGGGGAGGGGTGACAAGGGGAGAGAGAGAGAGAGAGAGAGAGAGAGAGAGAGAGAGAGAGAGAGAGAGAGAGAGAGAGAGAGAGAGAGAGAGAGAGAACTTTTGTGGACACTGGCATGAATCGTTTTGCTTTGGATTTCACAAATGTCACGCTAGAGTAGTTTGTGTGTGTGTGTGTGTGTCTGTGAATGCATTGCAGGTAAAAGCCAAAAACGAACCACTGTCTTTTTTCTTTCTTTTTGTGTGGAGAAAAGGGGAATATATTTAAGCCTATAGAATTTCCGAGATTTGTGTAAGGGAATAAAATGTGTGTGTGTGTGTGTGTGTGTGTGTGTGTGTGTGTGTGTGTGTGTGTGTGTGTGTGTGTGTGTGTGTGTGTGTGTTATGTACGGGACGAAGTAGAGGAGAGAAGGGTGAAGGGGTGAGAGTGGAGGATATATATGTGTGTGTGTGTGTGTGTGTGTGTGTGTGTGTGTGTGTGAGCGGGTGATAAAGGGGGGTATCATTAGCATGTCAATTGTGGGTTTTCTATCATTTGCATATCAATGGGGTGGCGCGCAGCTCATCAGAACAGCCCGCCAAATCCCTCCCAGGTTGCCAGAAGCCGATAGCACCTCTTGTTTTGCGGCTCAGACAAGATAAACACGACGAGGAAAAACAAACGCCAGATAAGCATTGCCCTTCATGTGTGCACCTCTTGGCTTTTCGTTATAATGAGAGGAAAAGTGACTAGAAAATCCTTAACCTTGACTTCATGAGCATCTTTTTTTATATATATCAAAGCTGAGAAAGAGAAGGATGCGAAAGGAAGGAGAGGGACGAGAGAGAGGGACATAATGAGAAAGGGGAAAGAAGGGGAGGAAATTAAGATAGTGTAATAGGATTAGGAGGAAAGTGAATAAGCGATAAACTGCATTTTAGAATCCCTTAATTTCACCTCAAATTAAAGAGAATATGAATGGATAAAGAAAATATCAAGTGGTCATCTTCAATTACTCTATAAAAAAAGTAGAATAGAAAGCGTGATTATTGGAATGGCTAAGATAGGTACTGTATCAAATTAAAGAAAAGATGAATGGATAAAGAAAATATCAAGTCTTCAATTACTCTAAAAAAAGTTGCATAGAAAGCGTAATTCTTCTAGTGGCAAAAATAGGTACGGTATCAAATTCGTAAGTTCACCTGCATTTCAGAATTCTTACTTTCGGTTTAAACAAAAGAAAAGAAGAATAAAAGAAGATGACGAGTATTCATCTTTAATAACTCTAAAAAAAAAAGGTACAAAAAGCATGGGATGGAAGGGTAAGAAAGGTGAGGAAGGAAGACGAGGAGAGAAGGAAAGAATAAAAAGAAGCAACGCGAAGGATAGGGGAAGGAGAGTGGGCGAACGAGAGGGAAGGAAAAGGGAAGATGAAGTGAGGGAATAATATATACGAGATGAAGGGGAGGGATGGTGGTGGCAAAAGTACTTTCCTAAATTTGTAAGTTTACGATTTGAGAGTAAGTTAAATGAAATGTATATATAAATACGCATAGAAATATCCCACTTCATAACAAAAAGGATAGTACTGATAGGCATGCAGAAAAGTATAGTACCAAGGAATTAAATCTAAGTTCACTCCATCTAACTTAATCTAACTTATGTCTGATGACGGGAAAGGGAGAGGAGCTGCCGAGGCTTCTCCCGGAAAGTTAAAATGTGTTGCCGCGCCTTAAGTTTTGACGTAACGAGAACTTCTGACTTTAATCTCGGCCTCTTGTTGTTGTAGTAGCCCGCGCCGGAAGGAGGAAGCGAGTCACCACGGGGAAGGGAAGGGAAAGGAGAAGGAAGGAAAGGAAAAGGAGGGAATGACATAACGAAAGGAAGAAAAGAGAGAGTGGTATAGAAGCGCCATGTTCGAGTGGAGAGGGGAAAAGAGGAAAGATAAGAAGGAAAGGGGAGGAAGGAAAGGAAGGAATAATATAACGAAAAGAAGGAAAAGGAGGAAGGTACAGAGAGAGGGAGATACGGTCACCATGCACTGCGGGGAAGGGAGGAAAAGGATGGAATGGTAAGATGGAGACGGGAAGGAGAAAAAGAATGACAACGAAACGAAGGAAAGGGGGTAGATAAAGGTAGAAAGATAAGGAGAGAAGAGGGGGGGTTAGAGACATACCAAGGAAAGGGAAGAGTGGTAAGGAGTAATGGAGAGATAAGAGAGAAAAGAAGGGAGGGAAGGAAGGAGGAAAATAAGTAGCAGAAAGGAAAGGGAGGGAGAGTGGGCGGACGAGAAGAAAGGGAGAGGCGGAGGAAGTACGAAAAGAAAATAAGCGAAAGGAAGGGGAAGGAGAAGAAGGATGGAAAGGAACGGGGGAGGGGGGGGGGATTACGAAGAGAAAAAAGAGGATGAAAGGGAGAAAGAGAAGGATGCGAAAGGAAGAGGAGGGAGGAGAGAGAGGAACAATTATGAGAAAGGGAAAAGGGAGGAAATTAAGATAGGGTAGGATTAGGAAAGGGAAGGAAAAGAATATGGCAACCAAGGAAGAAAGCACGGGAGTAAGGGAGAGACACGAAAGGAGAGGGAGGGGAACGGGAGGAGTAGAGGGGGGAAGAGAGAAAAGCTGTGTCAAACTAACTATATAATGAGTTTTAAGAGATGATAAAAGTTTGTGACGTCACTCGCTCGGCTGAAGCCTTTAATTTTGCATATACAACAACCCCGCCCCGAGTATGCTATCTACAGTTCTATCCTTGTCGCTTATTATTAACTATTTCCGTTGTGAAAGGAATAATGAAGGACCGATTGATGCTCACGTTGTTTGATACGCTCGTTCGATCCTTAACAAAAAAAATAATCGTCTAATTGCCCTTACAACTTGTCTCCGAGTTTCATTTGTCTTTCAACCTATATAAACTATATTTAATAAATAAATGCAAAAAAAGCTTCAAAAAAAGCTTTTCACACCCGTTCCGATGTGCTCATTAACCGTGAACACATTACGAATAAACCATAAAAAATACAACAGCGATGAATAGTGTTATAATACAGGAATAAATTACAAATACAACAGCGATGAATACAATGTCATAAAACAGAGTAGAGTATGCAAAAAAAATACAACCGAGCATCCTCTCTCGCCCTCACTTCTGGGACGCGGATAAACTTTGAAAACATTACGAAAAAACAATAAAAACACAACACCGAGAGTACAGTGGCATTGAAATTAACCGAACGTCACACAGTAGGCTACTTACCGACATCCTCAGCAGCGGGGCGTCGAGGAGGCCCAGGACGAAGGGAAAGGCGGGGGGTGCAATGGCGGTTACAAGCTGTTAGGGGAAAAAAAGAAAGAATATAAGTTGATACTGAAAAAGATAAACTTCGAAATACACTTTGTTAGTAAGAACCAATGAATTATTTATCTTAGTGAGAGGATCCAGTGAGTTATTATCTTTACCAATGAGAACCGATGATTTTTTAAAGGAATAGGCTAATTGTTTCCACTTTCAAGAACATTTCCTTATGGGGGGTATATCCTTCCCTCGGCTTGGGGTTCCTAGTTTGTGGAGTGTCTCTCTTACAGTGGAATTGCTACTGGGGGGGCATGAGGGGGGGGGGGCATTAGACTCCGGTGCCCCTCCCACTGCCATGCCCTAATACCCACCATTGTTCTCTGGTATCACAATATGCCTCAGTAACCTTCTATGTGGCATCAAAATTCCCCTGAACTCCATTGCCTAGTGCCCCCCATACTCTGCTCCCCCCCACCCCACACCCTATGTAGCCCACTCAACTTTTTATGCTATATTTCCTTGTGCCGTTGAGAATGGATGGGCCAACCCGGTGAGTAAACCAAGCGAGTAATTGATGGATAGACCCAGCTACGCCACTGCTCTCACCCATGACCACAGACTGTAACTCCATACATATTTCGCCTTTTTGAAAACCTTATAGTCATCATGGCAAACCTAGTCACATGCAGCATATCATCATTCCAAGCAGTAATCACACAACAGCCATTAGCCCTGTCACTGACCTTCATTTTGCTTCCTGGCAGTTTCCTTCGTTGTCGTCTTCAGTACACTCCCGACACTACTTTTTCATGTGCACTTAAAGTAACCCGCGTCTCTGGTCTTTAAACTTTCTTTCGCCACGACTGTCACTGTCACTAACCGGCACTCTCGTTTACCTGTTGCGTCCCGACACGGTGACACCTGACGATCGAGCACCTGTTTGTGTACCCGCGGCACAGCGATGACAAGGGACTAGGGAGCCGTTAGCTAAAACCCCGTATTGGTATTGTTTTACTGATTGTATTGGCTCGTATTGTGTTGTATTGGATTGTACTGGACTGTATTGGAAGGAGAAATGTCACACAACCTAAATAATAATAAATAGCAACCACAAATTATCAAAATCGCCCTGCAACATATAACTTGTCTTAAAATTGGTAATACTGGCGTGTAAAATATATTATAACACTGAAACATAACAAAAAAATAAGACACAATATACCCTATAAATGAGAAAAGGGGCATATCTTTACAGTGTGTGGAAAATATGAGAAAATTGTGTGTTTCTTTCTTGTCTTACTGCAAATCACATTATGCATTGCCTGGGGGTCGGGATGGCATGTTCCTTCCTTCGCCTTTGTCGTGTACTTTTGCAATAATAAACCATCAATCAGTTAATCAAATCAAGAAAAAGGAGCTTGTAATAAAAGTGAAAGAAACGGTAGAATGAGGCGCCGTTGCAAAGACTGAACCTCCGCCACCCACAACAACAACAACAAAGGAAGAAGATTGACAGGAAGGGGTAACTGAAGAAGAAAGGAAGGAATAGGCGATGAAAAACAGAGGAAAGTCAATGAAGGGGAGACAAGGAGGATGGCAGGTATGGATGATAGGTAGCAAAGGATGGATGACAAGGATGATGGATTGACAAGGATGGGCAATAGGTAGCAAAGAATGGATGACAAGGCTGAATGGATTGACAAAGCTGAAGGATGGTGGATTGACAAGGATGAATAGTAGGTAGCAAAGGGTGGATTGACAAGGAAGGGGTAACTGAAGAAAAAAGGGAGAGGCGATGAAAAAAAAAAGAGGAAAGTCAGTGAAGGGACGGCAAGGAGGATGTCAGGTATGATGACAAATATAGGTAACAGGGGTAATAACAAAGAAAGTGTGGGTAGGAGTCTGTGGAGGCTGTAAGAAAGGATATGGGATTGAGCACTTCCAGGGAATGAATGATAAAAGGCAAACTAGGGGGTCCTCAAGAAAATGGAAAAGTTCTGGGATGGTATTAAATGTTTCTGTCTACGTATTGACCAGATCAGAAGGTAATTGGTTACTTAGTGCTGATAGGTTACTATTTCAGCAGCGAGTTACTATCCATTAGGTTGATATTAAGGATCTGTTACTTTATTAATAGTCCCTTAACTAATGAAATGCAAGTTGGCTACTATTTCCGAGGCAACAGATTACTATTTTAACAGTGACAGGACATTATCAGTTGAGTTGCATCAGCAGCATAAATAGACAAACTCCTCAGTAAGCAACCACACATGAATCAGCTTATTTGCCTTGCAGCTGCTCAGTTAATATCCTAATCCTAATGATAATATTCCTTCCTGATGCTTGGGGAATGCACATGATAGCTGATACCCTGAACTCAGGTATTGATTGATGTTCACCAATGTTTCCTTTCCCAGCCACACACAGCGGCCGCTTCATCCACCTGACCGCTGACAACGTAGGTGCCTGGAGGGACTACACCAGACAGTGTGTTCAACTCTTGGATGTCAACAGAAGCATTTTAGACTCTTATGTTTTGGTGAGTTATACTGCCATGTCAGCCACTGATTAACCCCTTCAATACGGTGACGCAGACGTTGGCGTCACCGTATGGAAATGGTTAATCCTTTTCTAAACCTCTTAATCCTCTTCCATTTCCTCTTAATCCTCTTCTAAACTTCTTAAGAAGAAATGGAAGAGGATTAATCTTCTTCCATTTCCTCTTATCCCTTTCTATACTGTGACGCCAACGTCTGCATCACCGTATGGAAAGGGTTAAAGCCATCTTTATAAGCCCATGGGCCTGGGGTGGCCCTCTCTAGAATAAAAAAAAGTGAGGTCATTTCTTGTTGATTTATACCATAAGGTGCTGACTATCATGAGTTTGAAGATACCCTAAACTTAACCTAACCTAACAAAACCCCAAACAGTTACTATAGGTCTTGACTCAGAAAATTCATATATGCTGCCTTAATAATGAGACTTTCCATACAACAGAGTGAGGTCATTCTTTGTTGATTTATACCATTAGTTACTGGCTATCATGTGTCTGAAGATACCCTAAACTTAACCTAACCTAACAAAACTCCAAACAGTTACTATAGGTCTTGACTCAGAAAATTCATATATGCTTCCTCACTAATGAGACTTAGAAAGTTCCTTGAACTTAACCTAACCTATTGGAAATACAATTTTTGTTGATTAAAACTTTTTAGTTAATAGTTATATTAACAATAATTGAAAGTTCCTGAAAATTCCCAAAATTCCCAGGCCCTGAAAATTCTTGAAAACTTTCCTTGGAAAGTTTCTATTTTTCCGGAAACTTTCCCATCCTTTGCAACCCTACTCATGAATTTTACAAGATAACTCTCTTCCCTCAGGATTTCTTCACTGAAGATCTGTGGTCTCGGTTGAATCCAAAGTGGAGAGCTGTCCTTGACAAATTCAGTCCATGTGACCTGGCTTCATTTATTGAAAACGGTGCTCATGTCAAGTAAGTTACACAACTCTTGATAACATGTTGCCATATATTGAAAGGAAGGCTTTGGTTCTAATGTTGGGCTTCAATGTTTCAGGCAGGACAGCCCTTGGCCCTTGTCCCTGCTGGCCTTCCGTGCTGCATCACACACCCTCTCCCTCCCCCGAAGAGCTGTGTCCTCAGCAGACCCTTTGCTTGACTACCTCAATCAGCAGGTCCATACAGACAGCAGTAAGCCTGCTAAGACAGAGAACAATGTAAAGTCTTGTTATGGAGAGAGCACATCAGCACCTGAATGCAACTTCAAGTCTCATTATGATGGAAATACAATGGCACCTTGCTGTCAGAGTGATGATAATGCTGAAGGTGCATTTAATGTCTCTCCTGTAGAGCAAGTGTCAGCTTCGTGGGGAGATGCTGATTCTGAACTGAGTGCAGGTATTAGATTATATTTTAAATCTTTACTTTTAAGCTTGATGTAGACTATGATATTCATGGAGCAGGTCTAGCCATTTCTGATGTATTGCCATTACAGATTTATATTTATCCATAATCACTTTCATTATTAATATTAATACATATTAATAATTGATAAGGGCCACCATACTCAAACTTAACCATCAGGTCCTATTTATCTATACCCACTTCACAGTAAACCTTGTGAGTGCTATTTACCCATCCACAGCTGCTGGACAACACAAGTTGTTGCAGCATGTGTTTCGTCGACACCTGAAGCCCAAGAAGCAGCATGAGGTGGCTCGCCTGGCCATCGTGGCAGGACAGGTGGCTCGTGCTGCCTGCAGTGGTGTTATGGTGGACGTGGGCTCAGGGCAGGGCCACCTCTCAAGACTCCTTGCTTACGGCCACAACGTGAGAGTTGTCAGCCTTGAAGCAGAGGACAAATTCATTGAAGGAGCCCGGTGAGAAGAGCTTGAGAAGGATGGGTGTGGCGGGAGTGAGGGGGCTGGTGAAGGAGATGCCTGTATAGACTTTGACACAGGCGAAGACCTCTTTACTAAGTCACAGTACATATAGAATGAGGCTCCAGGGGTAAGCTTGTATGTAGGTTGTATGAGAATAATCCTGTCATCTAACTTATAGTTCCAAGCTCTGTAGTGGTCCTGTTGTTCATATATGACACTCAACTTTGTCAGGAAGTTTGATGATCAGCTGGAGAAGGCTGTGACAAAGATGTCACAAAGACAGGCCAGCTTACCCCCCCTTCCCCCCGGCCCACGTCACGCTGTCTGTCACCTCCAAGCCAACATGGACCCACTTGCCTTCACAAAGGTCAGCCTTGGAGGTTTTATTCTTGTTAATAAATAAACATAATATAAAACATTCTTGCTGTAGCATTTCTTTATTTATCAAATAGCAGTTTCTGCTCTCAGTATTCTTTTTCTTTTGGTATCCATTGATGAAAATTCTATGCTCTTATATTTTTCAGGAGCTGCTTTTTATGATACTTAGATTGCAACAGCTTACCATCCTCAAGTGTAGCTAGATGCCCATGAATGAAAAGACCTAAATGTGAGTATTATACCAGTGATGAGTGCTGCAAGGTTGTGTTTTCATGGCAGGTCATCACGGAGGTGTGGCCGGATCTCAAGTCAAGAGGAGAGGTGTGTGGCCTCCTGGGCCTGCACACCTGTGGAGACTTGGCACCAACCTTACTCAGGATTTATGCCAACATGTCAGCTTGCCGTGGTGTGGTGTCTGTTGGCTGCTGCTACATGAAGCTCAGCACTAGCAGGTAATATATATGGACTAACTATCTGGAGGAGGTCAGTGAGTTTAAGTACCTTGGATCAGTTATGTGTAAGCATGGTGGTATGGAGGGAGATATAAGAGAAAGCGCATTGCAAGGAAGAAGGGTGGTAGGGTCTTTGGGACGAATCATGAATGGCAGAAGTGTGAGCATGGAGGTAAAGAGGGATTTGAGAAATACAATTATAGTACCAACCCTCACATATGCAAGTGAAACATGGGCCTGGAATGAAAGTCAAAGGTCTAGAGTGCAGGCAGTGGAAATGAGTTATTTGAGGGGTGCTTGTGGTGTGAGTAGAATGGATGGAATGAGTAATGAAAGTGTGTACGAGCATTTTGGAATGTGTCACAGGGGTGAAGGGAAGAAGTGTGGAGTGGTGGAAGAAGTGAAGCGACAGACTTTAAAGTGGTTTGGCCACATGGAGTGAATGGAGGAGAGTAAGATAACCAGAAGGGTGTATGTGAGTGAGATAGAGGGAGGGAATGCTAGAGGACGACCTCCAGTGAAATGGAGGGATAGGGTGCAAGAGTACGTTAGGGAGAGGGGAGGAAAGATCTTTGAGAAACTTTGAGCAGGCAAGGAGGGAGTGTCTGGATAGAGAAAGTTGGAAGCTCTTCTGCCGTGGCCATCCCCTGGTGGGAGCTCCTAGGAGCAGGCATCGATGAAATGATGAATGATGATGAACTATCTGTTTTGATCCCCTGTTCTTGGAACTCACTCAAGGAAATGGCAACAGCAGAAGAATCTTTATTTGCACCTGTCCATGCTCTCCATCTGTGCATAGTTCTTTCTCTCAGCAAAATTTATTCTTTCTCACCTGTATCAGTAAGCAGGAACACCTATGATTGCTGTAAAGGGCTGAAATATACACCTTATCTTAAAGGATAGAAACCTTACTCCAACGTTTTTCCACAGTGAAGAGGTGGAGGGTCCTGGCTATCCTATGAGCAATTCTGTCAAGCACCTCAGTGGCCATGCCCTGAGCTATGAGGCACGGGAGGTGGCCTGTCATGCTGTGGAGATGTACACTGACCGTCTTTCCCTCGGAGCAGAAAATTTGAAGGCAAGTGATGCTCGCTGTAAGGTTATGCACCACAAACCTTTTATCGTAGGCAAATACTTTCATGCCCACTTAAAATGATTCTTTTTTATTATAATTTTTCTCACTCTAGCAATGATTCAGTATTAACTTGGTAGCTCAGGAAACAGTCATTGAACCTAGTCTCCTAAACATCTACGCCACTTGCAGGTCTTATGTTTGTTTACGTCCTTCACAGGTCCACTGCTATCGTGCGTGCTTGGAGCAGATCCTGGTGAGGCGCTGGCCACACCACCGCCATGCCGGCCTCCGCTCCGTGAACAACGCTCACCTCATGGACTTTCCCAGGTGTTAAAACATTATAAACTTTCAGGTTGACATTCATATGATTTTTTTCCTGGAGTGTTCTTAGTGATATTTATTTTATTGCTTCATTAAGTAGATCATAAAAAAATGCAAAATAAATGTTTATGAAAGGATTACTGTGGAAAGTCTGTAAAGGTGACATGAGTGCAACGCTTACTAACAAAACTTGCCCTTAATTCCATGGCTTTGCAGCTACGCCAAGGCAGCTATTACTCGGCTGCCAAACGTGTCGCTTCTTGAGGAAGATTTGACGAGTGAGCAAACTCTTCATAATCTCGCAAGGTGGCAGCAGGTGAGATTATAACTCTTTTTAGACATCATAGTAGTCCAACATGTAATTTCTTATTTTTCTCAGGTGTCATAATTGAAGTTCTTTAACCTGGTAGCAGCAACGGGCCAAATTTGTGGCTTTACCGTGTAGCAGCGACGGGCCAAATTTGTGCCATGATATAAACCCCCCAAAATAGATGATACATAATCTGATCACAAATGCTTTGATATATATTAAGAAATGGTTTGTGTGAGGGGTGATTTTTTCTCATTTTTCTCGCTTTGAGGGACCATTAAGAAACATGATCCCCGCTGCTACCGGGTTAAGTGGGCAACTCACCTCTGTTCCTCATTTGGTGCATGTGATGAGTATTTGCTTGATAAAGGCACATAATTAGTAGGTAGTTGGTAGATATTTGGTAATATAGGAGTCTATTATCTGAGGACTTGTAAAACTTCAGTGAAGCATGAACTCCATCCAACATAGCAACAATCAACTTGGTTTGTCTCTTACAGGTTGTTGTGTATTACTCTCTCAGACTACTGTTGGCACCAGTGGTGGAGTCTGTAGTGCTCCTGGACAGACTCTTGTTCCTGTTTGAGAATGGTAGGTCTTTCACGTGTGTGTGTAGCATTTCTGATGTCTCTTTCCAAGCTCCTTGACAGGGGTGGATGGGCTGCCATGGCAAAAGTTTTCCTGTTTTGTTGTCTATACATTGTTACTTGCACATTCATAACTGTATAAGGCAGTTGTGTTCCTTTCAACTGTCCACCTTATTTCTTAAAATACTTTAAAATTTTGTCTTCCAGTTTGCTATGCAGAGGTCATCTACCACATTGTCATGCTTTTTAGTACAATATCTACCAGCACAGCCTCTGTCATTCTTATTAGTGGGTCAAAAATCTCAAAGTGAATTTATCCATAAATGTTCACAGTTTTCTTTGCTGCTCAACACATTCCTTTTTACTTCCAGGGCTGGAGAGTGTTCTGTTTCCTGCTTTTGACCCAAACTTGTCTCCAAGAAATCATGTTCTTGTCTCCGTCAAACCAAGTAATAAATTATGACAGTGGAGTATTTGTTTACCAATCTTCATCATAACCCCATTTTCAAATTAAGTACGGACACAAAATATCATTCAAAAGAGTAAAGATCATGTAATGAAGTGTAAATTCCTACACTACTCACATTTAAACAATGGAATCTCATGCACCACTGGGAGGGATGAAAACAGCTTGTTTTAACATTTTTAAGATATCTTATAAAGACCAATACCAGTTTAAGTACAAAACATACTTGACAAAATTGTCAACAAAGTCAATCACTGTACATGAATATCATGTATGTGTTAATAACACTGCAGCAAACTACAGCAACAAACTATACACTTGCCTTGAAGACACTCAAAACCATTCTAAGTAATGAGTTAGTCATTTCATTTCACACCTCATTGGACCTCAGTCAGGGGCAGCTAGTTTTCAGTGTAGTCCAACAACTCTTCATTGAAATTGTACCCAAAGAGAAAGTAGTCCAGCTGGTAGCACTGGTAGAGGTCCCAAGCCTGCCGGCAGGTGATCTTACCCATATACTCCTTTATGAGTTTATCCGAGGAGACTCCAATAAGGTGCCGCCATTCTGTGGACTTGAGCTGCCAATGTAATGCAAATCAGTCAAGACCTCAGGTAAGTTCAGGTACATTTTCCAAACAGACTGAGAAACATGCATGCAAAATATGTCAAGCAACCTTTGTGCTACGTGCATTATGCCTTACTGGTAAAATAATTGATAATTTCATATTCTTATATATACAAAATACAGAGAGTCACATGTTCTGTTTGATGCATATTGATCACCCACTGCAAACCTGACAAAGATCAACAATGAGGAATCAAGCACAAACCTTTTTCAGCTCCGTCATGTCCGCGACTGTACTGAGAAACTTTTGGTCCTGCGCCATGGTCTCCAGCTTGACAATCAGGCTATAGTCTGAGGCACACACATTACACTGGGCCCAATAAGGAGTCCAGTACCACACCTAAGGGAAGGAATACAATAAAATTCCTCAGTGATAGGAAAGGGGTCTAATTTTGAAGCTATGACCTGTGTGAATGAAAAATATTGATGCACATGTTGTTTTCTTTAATCAAATCAGCCATCACAAGGATCCTTTCATTACATACTTTCAACAGCTGTTTCTTACATTTTTCAGCCAGTCCTCCCTTGTCTTCAGCTTCTTCGATGTGTCAATGACGTACTGGATGAACTCGGAGAAGGTAGGGAAGGGGGAGGTCTCTTCGCTCTCTTTGGGCCTGTAGTTGGCAATGATATGACGCTGCAGCTTTAGAAATTTGTATTCTTTGGGCCAGGGGTCTTTCTTCTGTATCTTGTCTTTGTACACCGCTATGAGTCTGGTGGAGAGAAAAAAACAATAGATAACATTAACCCGGTAGCAGCGGGGATCATGTTTCTTAATGGTCCCTCTAAGCGAGAAAAATGAGAAAAAATCATCACTCACACAAACCATTTCATTATATATATCAAAGCATTTGTGATCAGTTTATGCATCATCTATTTTAGGGGGTTATATCATGGCACAAATTTGGCCCGTCACTGCTACAGGGTAAAGCCACAAATTTGGCCCGTCGCTGCTACTGGGTTAATGGTTTTCAAGATGGCAGTAATGTCTTTTGGAACCACACACATCAAAATTTAGTCTGTATAGGATTGACAACTATACTCAGAGCTGTAGATAGGCCCACCTGGTAAAAGGATGGCTGACCACAATCATACGTAGACTGTTGTTGTAGACTCGGTCCCTCTCGTCAATGTCTTCAGGCGGAGGAAACAACTGGAAGACTGGACTCTGCCTGGCTCCATACTTCAGCTGAAAGATGAGGGAAAAATATGATTGCGTGGTTCCATACTTAAGCTGAAAGGAAAGAGGGAAAAATATGATTGCGTGGTTCCATACTTAAGCTGAAAGGAAAGAGGGAAAGGCTTGACTACTTGGCTCCATACTTAAACTGAAAGAGAAAAATATAATTGACTCTGCCTGGCTCCATACTTCAGCTGAAAGATGAGGGAAAGATCTGATTGCTCGGTTCCATACTTAAGCAGAAAGAAGAGGGAAAGGCTTGACTGCTTGGCTCTATAATTAAACTGAAAGAGAAAAATATAATTAACTCTGCTTGGCTCCATATCTAAGCTGAAGGGGAAGGAAAGTTAATGTGTGCTTCCTAGGCATTGTCAGAGAGAGAGAGAGAGAGAGAAAGAGGCAAGGGTGTGATCGTAAATGACAGGTAAGCGTCAAGGAGCGAATGAGTCGTTTTATTTTATTCTTCACTCGTTCGACACACAAACCAGTGATAGTTATAACGTTACCAAAGCGTGAATGCGTACTATTACTTGTATATATACTCACTAACTACTATTTCCTACATCTACTTAATCTTAAATGAACATATATAAGATCGTTCTAAACCATCACCGAGGAAATAATTGCCAAAAAGCTATTTCACACGCAACTCACCGCGTAGCTCGGGCACCAGACAACATTCGGGGTGTGCTTGGTGTCCCATATCAGCGGCGCGGGACCCGGTTTGGCCAAGTTCGACCTAATTTTGCACTCGGAGCTTAGAACGGTGGCGCGCTGGCGGAGGACTTTCAGACGAGCCTTCAGGAACCGCGTCTTCTGTAGAACAGTGAAGACAAGGGATGATAAGTATGCGCCATTACTCTTGTTCATTCCTTCCAATAGAGTAAGAAAGGAATATGCTTGCTGAATGAACCAGATGGACGAACATAAGACACCTCAGAGATTAGCAACACCTTTTAGCATTATTTTTAAGACCTGGAAACCAAAACGTATAAGAATAGGAAGTAAACTGTCCAAATACCTCCTTCGGTTGGCCGGTAACGTCCAAAGTATCCAGGAAAGACCCATTAGAAGGCTTTAACACGGGTAGATGAGGCACGGTACTCTTACTAATGACGGATTTCAGCTGCGAATCTTCAGGTGATTTTATTGGTGGAGGTGTGGGTGGTGGTGCTGGCGGTGGAGGTGGTGACTTTAACGACGTATTCTCAGCCTTCATCTTATACTCCTGGTTCTTTTTAGCCTGAAGTTGCTGTAATCTGAGGTAGTTCTCCAGTTCCTCATGTGTAAGGCTCACGTTTACGAGCTTCCCACCTTCGTAAATTTGCACTATTGCCTCGGTGCTCGGAGTCTGCGAGTATTGGTAGTACAGCACGGCGCCCACGAAGCTCAGTATGGCTACGAGACGGGTGTTGTAGGAGTTGACCATTTTAGTAGATTTGTCGTTAGTTTTGGTTCTTATAAGCGTCAACCAGAATCGTGCATAAGAACGAGTTAGTTTGTATCTCGTTATTCACTGGTCACTGTTACGTCTCCATCACTGATTTTTCGTAATTAATACTTTGGTGCTTATTGTATTGTCGGTAGTCAAGGTTCTCATGAGCGTCAATCAGTATAGTGTATATAGTTATGCTGTCATGTTTATCTGTTTGTTTCTGGTTATTCTCTTGCTCACTGTTCCACTTCTATACAACACTGAGTCTAAGACGCATAGGTATTTCTCACGATCGATACGTCCATGCTTAATATATGAACGATCACTCACAGCGTATACTTATAAAACGTCAATGTAGGAGTACGGGGTCGGGGTTCGTTTCTTTGGACTTCACTCACGCACTATTCAGCCATAACCAAAATTCACTGATAGCTAGATATTCCCTGCATAATAAACACAAATACATCCTTTCGAGTGATTGTTAAGATGTTCAGGAGGCGGCGAGGTCACAGGTAACGCGTCAGACAGCGGCGAGACGAGTGAGGGCAGGTAGAAATCTTCCCTCCCCACCGGCCCTTCCTCCTCCAGCACCCCCCCCCCCCCCCATTCAACCAGTCCGTCCCGTTACCTTAGCCGCGACATGACTTCCTCCTGGCCTGGATAAGCACTGGTCTCTCTCTCTCTCTCTCTCTCTCTCGCTGGGTGCATCGAGTCCTTTCGCGTTTATTATCACCACGAGAGATCAAACAGATATCATAACCAATGCATCAGAGAGAGAGAGAGAGAGAGAGAGAGAGAGAGAATCATATCCTACAGCATTTAGGTCGCCGGGGCCGCGAAGCATCACCGAGGACTGAGTGTTATGTCATATGGTCATGGTCGCTACGGGGTAACAGTGGACCATGATCATCACTGTCATCTTCAGCCGTTACTGTAATAGTCCAACGTTTCCCCCCCCCTTTTTTTTTTTTTTCTTTCTTTTACGATCCTCCTATGACGCCGGCCAGACTTTCTTGGTGGGGCCTGATGGTCGGCCCTAGCCAGTTATAGCACAGGCAAGTGTTTATAGTGGAGCCATATTGCTTGGCTCATGCTCTTCCCCGGAGTTCATCTTTGATCTTTTTTGAGAGAGAATCTAGAGTCCGGGTTGATAGGTGGTCTTTAGGACTGCATGTGGATAGTCTTAAGCCACTTGGCAGTGACTGAGAAATACCTGTCTATGGCTGATGTCACACCACCGTGATTCTAGCAACAAACAGCCACGCAGAACAGATGACACAGCGCCCAGTCGCCTACACGCTTCCTGTCACTTGCAAGTCACGTGCACACGCATCACGCAGTGCGGTCAATAAACTCTCTCTCTCTCTCTCTCTCTCTCTCTCTCTCTCTCTCTCTTATATATATAATATATATATATATATATATATATATATATATATATATATATATATATATATATATATATATATATATATATAAAACACATTTGCAAATGTTTGCATTATATATAGGCCACCTGAAGTTTCTGCATTGTCAGTATTAATTCCTAGGTATATTATATCATTTATTAGAGTGGACAAAGCTTTTAAAAAATGATGGCAGTGTTTGAGACTATAATGTTGATGGTAGTAGTAGTAGTAGTAGTAGTAGTAGTAGTAGTAGTAGTAGTAGTAGTAGTAGTAGTAGTAGTAGTAGTAGGAGTAGTAGTAGTAGTGTAGCCCTAAGGCTTATGTGGAGTCTGATAAAATTATGAAGGTACTAAATAATGTGAATATACAATATGTCCTCCTATGACTAAAAGTATTTATTTTCTAGTACCCTCTGGGCTCCCAGCTTGTTTTGTAGAGAACGGGGCCTTTATTGGTGATGAGTGAGGCTGGTAAAGCAACCTGCCTTGGGATATTTGACATTCAGTATGATTAATGATTCAGTGCAATAAAGGAACCAAGAGACATCTATGTAGGTTCTGTAGCATTATTAGAAAGGTAGTGAAAGCTCTACAAAACTTTTCCAACTTAATAGGCTTAATTCATTGCTCTTGAAATATAAAACTTTATTAGACACATAACCTTATTTATAAAACAACAATGGAACCTTTCCTTAGACACTATCCTACAGGTAACAATTTATTGAGGAACAAACTTGCAGCACCTTTTGGGACACGGTAATTCAAGTCTCATAAGGCATCCATAGCAGATACAACCTGATATGGAATCATTACTTGATTATGATATATTGAGGCAGTGTATATTTCCCAAAGAGGAAAGGCACTTGTGCAGGTTAACTTTAAAATCATTTTTACGTCAGATAATAAATATTTTCGCTCTGTCACCATAAAGGAAAAAAAGTATTCCAAATGACTGATAAATAGGCACATCACTCAGAGAAAGCCGTGTAGCCTTTGAACATGTCACTCCACACCGGTGTTATAAGTACAACACTCACACGCATTACACTAAACGTGAGCCACAAAGCCACAAACCTGATGCATGAGATTACATGATGTGCTTAAAAAATCATCAATTGTAACTGATTCTAATCTATCCTTAGCCTTACTTCTAAGGTGAGAAAAGATATGTTAAAATTCAACTGTTTTGTTCTAAGTGCAGAATGTGATGAATAGCTTGAATAGTTTATACATTTGAACACTCGTTAAGAAGTAAGCAGCTCAGTTGATGAGATGAGACTTCTTTTTCCTATATATAAAGCACTGCCCGAGGACTAGAATATCGATGAATATTTGTAGACAACCACAGACAAAGAACTGGAGGGGGGACGAGCGCAGCCAGAAGTACACCGTTTTGAAAGTGTCTCCCACCAGCCACATCAGCACCATCTGGCGGCTGACAACAGTGTTATATAGACACCTGGTCCCAAAAGGTGAGCACAGGAAGGGAAGGGTAAACATGCCACTAACACTAAGGTTTAGACACAGGGATGTATACTTGGGCCAAATGTTGTGCAAATGGGAAAATATAGAGCCAGATAGATTCTACAAGCAAGCTACAAGTGAGGAAAGTCAACAAGTTGTGAATAGTACATTCAAAGACCTGAACCCACAGGATGGAGTGGGAAGTGGGTGAATGCTTACTGAGCCAGCACTACATGGTTGTGTGGGGTAAGCTACTAAACATATTCTTCTTGATTCACTGATTATGGGAATGATATATGACTGGTAGCTTTAAATAAATTGATGATAAGCAGTATAAATATGCAAACATATCTGTCTATCTATGGCTCCCATACCCTCAGCACCAATGTTTAAGGGAATTTTTAAGAATATAGCTTCTTGTAATTGTCAAAGAAGCTTTAACTCACACCACAAAATAATTGAAAAAAAATAAATAACAAAGAAACATATATTACCAGGTCAATTGAATCACACAATGATGGTTATGAGGCACTCATGGTAGCAAAAGGGGATCAGCCACAGAATATCAGTGTATGCCTGCAGACAGTATTCAGCAACAAAGAACTCATCCTCACCTCATGCCATACGTAGACTTGGTGATGAAATTCTTGTAGAACTGTGGCACAGCGAGCAGCGCCTCCGTCAGCACCGAGATGAAGCCGGCCGTCTCCACGAACACGGCTGAGTCAATGAACACGTACATGAGGAGGCAGCCCATGGTGGAGAACGTCAGCATGAACTCCACGTAAGACTGCACGTCCGTCCACTCCCAGAAGTAGTCGTAATCAAAGTCTGCAAATACATTATTATGGGTTGACTTGCTTGCTATGCCATATCAAACATGACTTTAAAGTGACACTGCAATGAATTACCATAAATGTACATCACATTTATAGAGTTGAGTGCTCATGACATTTTGAAGGAACAACAATTTTTCAAGTATTCATGTCTGTGGACACTAAATCTTACTACTCACCAGTGAATACATGTTCTTTGTTGTGCACAAGCTGCCCTCTCCTTCGGATGGACACACAGAGTGCTATGAGCATCATCATTGCCACATTCATGATGACACTTTGGAAAAGCAGAGGAAGTTCGAACCAATGGCCAAACCTGTAGGATGACAAAGCCAGAAGTCAGACCCAATTGTAAAATGGACATCACTGTGTGTTGTTAGAGTTGAGTTAAATGAGTGTGGAGTGGAAATAACTGATTTGTATATCTTTAAAATGTCATCAGGGCAAACTTTGAGGAGTGTCAGGGCTATAGTCCTGAGCCCCCACAAAACAAAGTCCCTCGCCTCACATCATTGGTATACTTGGGTAATCTGAGGTCTCCAAAAGAAACAGAGACCCAGAGGCCCCTTAACTCTTATTTTGGATGCTTAAGTATCCACGGAAACTACAACATTAAGTGGATACAGACAAATCATTACTAAAAACAGTATTCCCAAGAAGTTTTAACTAGTACTTTGCATACATTGATATTCTTACAAATTCAAATGCCATAAGAAATTAGTGAAGCCACTGTTATTTTATAGTCAGCAACTTTAACCCAGTAGCAGCAGGGATCGTGTTTCTTAACCCGTACAGTGTCATCTTTTGTCATCGATAGGGGTCATGCCAGGTTGCACTTTTTTCATATTTTTTTTATTTGCCCCTTAAAATGTAAAAAAAATTACAAATTATTTGATATATATATTATTTATATGCAAGGAATGGAACCCTAGATTGTTCGTTGTTTTATTTTTCTCCATCTCAGAGCTAACGATGTCATACCAGGAAAGGGAAATTTATCTTTAATTTTTTTTAGAGCCTATATTCTTTCCATTATAAACACTTCTCACTACCCTAAAGCGTAAGTAATGTATAAGTACTACTTTACATCACAAAAACCTCAAAAAATAAACAGGAATTGTAACTACAAGAAAATGATTGGATGCACATCAGGCAACACCGCTCGCTTCAAGGCCGTCTGTACTACAACCGTAGTTCACAAAGTTCAACAAAACACTATGATGCTTTCCGACGATCAGTTTTCATTTCCGATTATTCTGAAGCTTACCTAGAAGAAAGTAACTTACCTTCTTGTATAATGATTTTTGTTGGAATGCGGACAAATGCACAGCAAGGCCCTTTAACATCCATTTAAAAATACGAAGACTTGTCAAATTATTCCTCTTTACTGTTAATGAACAATGTCACATACACAAACAAAAATAAAGGGCGTATAAGCCCTCAAAAGAGCTTGCGTATATATACATATTAAACACCTCCCTAAGAGGTACGTATATGTATGTACTAAACACCGTATGGGTTAATGGTCCCTCTAAGCGAGAAAAATGAGAAAAAATCATCACTCACACAAACCAAAATATATATCAAAGCATCTGTGATTAGTTTATGTATCATCCATTTTGGGGGGTTTATATCGTGGCACAAATTTGGCCTGTCGCTGCTACACGGTAAAGCCACAAATTTGGCCCATCGCTGCTACCGGATTAAAATATATTTCAATAATCTCATAAAGTATATATAAAACTAGTGACAAAAATAATAAAATACTTACCAAAACAATATTCTGAGAGTGTTGGCCACAAGGAGGACGAGACAGACATAAAGAGAAAACCCTTCGGTGTTCTCGGTGCGCCGGATCTCCAGGTACTGAGGGATGTAGGGAACCACGCCACCGAACATCATCGCCAGCGACGATATTCCCCCCACGCCCCATGTCAGCGTGTCCAGCAGGGTGCTCTCTTCTGACATGGTGAATCTGAAGGGAGGAGACAAAGAGAAAAATTAGTTTGATAATTTATGATATTGGAAAATAACCCCCCCAAAAATACAAAGAAAAAGTTGGATTATTTAGATATGATTCAAGGATATCAAAGTTATGCATAAATCAGTCTTTCACATCAGGCACACAAAGAGGTAAGGGGAAAGGACAAAGCTTCACACACTAGATACATTAAATTATACTAACACACCCATTTACTCATTTATCTCTCCTGCCTCTCAATTTGCTTTAACTTTACCATCAGTTACAAGGTCAAACAAAATGCACTATATATGATTATTTATAAGCACTTGGTCCAGTTTACCGAGTCCCTTCATAAGGCAAGAAAACACTATTATTCTTAAGTTGTACCTAAAACAATTAACCTTTTATTTTACCCTTAGTCATGAGGTCAAACAGGATGGACTATACATGAGATTAGCTAATCACAAACACTTACTCTTCAATAGGTTTACATTATACCTCAAATATCCTTGAAATAGTTAACCTTATTCTAATAAACTCAGATACACAAGTCACCAATCTCTTAACTTTTCTTTTTCACAAGGGAGGCAGCTGAAGGGCAAAAAACAAAATCATCAACACAAAAGCCCACTAAACGCTGCTCCAGCAAAAGAAAGAAGAACGAGAGGCCAAAAGAGGTCATAATCATGATCCTGAAGCAACAAAATTATTCACGCCTCAACCATAGACTTACGGAGTGGGTGAAGAAGGAGCGAACGTGTCTTTTGATAGCATGGGTGTTGCCTGCCTGAAGTGGCTACACCCAGGTCAAAGATAAGAGAACAGAGATAAAGAGATAGACTTAAGCCAGTGGTAACAGTGTGTATCCTCCCTTAGCCTGACAATAAAACATGAAATAAGTAATAAGCAGCCATGATAGAGGTCAATCATGCTTGTCATCCCAATTATATAAATGGAGAAAAGAAGAAAGGTCAGATAAGGAGACAGAGATAAAGGGATAGACTTAAGCCAGTGGTATAGTGTGTATCCTCTCTTAACCAGACAATATAAGATGAATTAAGAGATAAGAAATTATATAGGTCTTCCAAACTTGTCCTTCTTATGTAAATGTAAAAGAGAAAAAGGAAAGGAAAGAACAAAGGACAAAGGGCAAAAGCAGATTTTTTATTTTTTATTTACCTTGGCAAATATTAATTCCTGGACATTTTATTTAACTTTAAAGGCAAACACACACACGCACATACACCTCAACCAACAGGAAGATAATAGGAGAGAAAGAATGAAAGAGAAAGAAATAGGAAAAAGGAAAGAAATAGGAAAAAGGAAAGAAATAGGAAAAAGGAAAGAAATAGGAAACAAGAAAGAAATAAGAAATAGAAACAGAAGAATGAGAAAAGAAAGAGAGAAAGGAAGGAAAAAAGAAAAAAAATAATATGTAGATACGTATGCCAACAGGAAATGGGCCAACAGGTGCAGTACGGGAACAAAGATGATTTCAAACACACACATTCCATGCCACCTCTACGCCGTGCACACAGTCATACAGCAGAAATAGAAGATAAGTACGATTGCTTGCACTCACCTGGCTAAGTCGAGTCCTGGGAGCAACACATTCTCCCCGCCACCTGTCTTATCGGTTATCGGCTCTTCCTTGGTGGCCTATATCGTGTGCCTGGCCCTCCGTCCCCTTCCTTCCTTCCTTCTCTTGCTCCTGCCTTCCCCCTCTTCACCTCGCCATGTGCCTTGTTAGTGTGTGTAGCGCTAAATGCAGCTTCTCCTCTCCCCTGTTAGGTATTTGGCGTGTGTTTCCTCCTCTCCCTCGTGCCGCCCGTCCTGCTGCTGTCACACTCTGGTCAGCTGTGTGCCAGGCAGCCAGCGCCAGGGACCCGCCGTGTACAGCAGGGCTGCCAAGTGTTTCTCTTTTCAGCAGGCAAGGCAAAACTCATATATATATATATATATATATATATATATATATATATATATATATATTTTTTTTTTTTTTTTTTTTTTTTTTTTTTCTTTTTTTGGGGGGGGTATTTCGTTGGGAATATACTCCAATGGAGGAAGGCGCGGTGCATGCCGCGCAACCCCCCAGACGGCTGGTAGAGAAATACCCAATTCTTTCAAGGAGGAGGCCCAACAACGGGGCTGAGGGTGTCGGAAAGAGCCCACCTTTCCACCCCCGTGGTAACTGATAGGTCTCGAACCCACGCCTTAGCACCCCGCCGAAGCGCAAGGCAGAAACTCTACCAGGGTTCTTTTAGGTCAGTTTCTTTCACAGACCGGATGCGGCATCTGCTCTGTGTTAGATTCTGAACGGGGTCAGTTGAAGCCTCCTTAATTGGGGTGAGCCCGACGAGGACCAGTTTTCCTCCAGGAGGAGACTGGTGGGCTTTTTTTGGTATATTCAGGGTTGTAGGTGGGTGGCTAGGGTGGACTCTTTTGCAGAACAGGTATAATTCTGTTCTGTGTTTGAGGCTGCCACATTCAGGCAATTCCTTCCGAGATGTCTGAATTTTTTTTAGCTAGACTCGGGTCTCTCCTTCCGAGAGGCCTGAGTGGTCAGGCTGCCTTCTTCAGAGGAGCCTGTTGGGTGTGGGGTTTTTTTTTTTTTTTTTTTGGGGGGGGGTCCTTTTTTCTATGTGTGTATGTGAGTAAGATGTGATCTTAATTTTCTTATTTTTTTTAAGCCTGTTGTGTCCCCTAGCAGCAAGAAGCGGATGCCGTGGTGACCTGCCCGATGTGGAAGCTAGGCCTCTGGGCCCTCTTGGCAGGGGGCGCACCTCTCTGGCTGACTGGTTATGGGAGGGCTTCCCATCTGGCTGGGTGCAGGTTCGGTCCCCAGGAATGAACCCACGGCCAGCTAGATGAGGGGCTGAGCCTTTGACCAGCTGCCCGGGGAGGCGCCCCCTCGCAGGGCAGGGTCTGGGTGCTCTCCGCCTTGGGGAGGTCACTAAAGCAAGAAGAGGTAAATATATAGGAGCTGATTTTGTAGAGCATTGTGATCGAGAACACCATGTATCTGTAACAGGAATTTCCATAATAAACGTTATATGTACCGCGATGCTGTCTGTCCTTTCTCCCTCCCTGCCAGGTGTTATAGTAGGATATCAATGTATTATTATTATTTAATATCACCACGAATTAGGCATACAATTGTCAATGGAAAAACCCACGACAGATAGATCACGCCACCTTATAGGAATGTCGTCCGTCAGTGTTTACCACCTTGGTGTTTACCGTCTCAGTTTTGTATACTTCGCACTCCGATGGTGCGTGGAGGTCACCTTGACATACGTGACCAATTGTAACAATTATTTTCCAACCTGTAACTCGCCACTCCTTCACGAGAGTCCGACTGACACACAACGACAGTCGCTCTCGCTCCGTCGCTTCTTGTACATAAAGGCTACGAATATAATTCGCCTTAAGGAAGCTGAAGTCTTAATCAACACCCTTTAAACGCCCCCCGACAACCCCATGACCACTGTATTTATGCGGGCTTTTTTTTTAGCACTCTTTTTGTTGCCCTTGAGTGTAGTGCGACTTGCCTGATGGGCCAGCCTCCCATAATCCACTTAGCCAGGGGGGTACCTCTTTGGCTAACTGGTTAAGGAGTGGCTCTCCTGTCTCGCTGGTAGCGGGTTCGATCCCCGGCGCCGGTAAAACCTTTCCTTGTCGGGATCATTTTCTTGTGTGTTTCGTTACACGCGGTGGTCGTGTTGGAGTAGAGAAAAGGGAAAATTCTGGCATTTCATGAGTTCTCCTTTGTTGTACTGGGATGCTTTCTGCATATCTCCCTCCCTGCCAGGCCATCATTTCTCTCTCTCTCTCTGTGTCTCTGTCTCTCTATGTCTCTGTCTCCAATGTGGATATGCAGTGTGAAGTCTCCTAAGAACTGGAAATGATTGCTGTGGAAAATTACAGTATACATCTCGTCCCTCTATGTTTGCCGCTGCACTACCCAGGGATTGGCACATCCACTCAAGTCTCCAAGGAACCTTCGCGGCCGAGCTTCAAGCACAGAATATCATGGTCTACCCCTGGATGACCCGGTCATTCATATGGGGGAGAGGATTCATACATGCGATAAGGTCAGTTACTGCTGTGTATGATATCTTAATCACTATACGCTATTTGTCTCCCCAAGTGTATATATGACAAAAAAAAATCTTGCCAAAATAGTGACTCAATCTGGTCACAACTACTACTATGACCTTTACTATTACTATTATTACTACCACAACCACTGTTTGTCAATCACACCACCAAACCACGACCAGGTTCCTTTTTCTTCTTCTCCTGTCCTCCTTCACTACTTTTAACCACAATCAACCACACCACCACAGGCTCCAAGAACATCGTGTACGAGGTCGTGAACGGTGGAATGTTGGGTAGCAAGAAAGGGGTCAACCTGCCTGGCGTTCCCATTGACCTGCCCGCTGTGTCTGAAAAAGATCGCAGTGACCTCCCCGGGGTCAAAATGGGGGTGGGTATGGTGTTCACGTCCTTCATTAGGGATGCCGCAGGGGTCAGGGAGATCAAGAACATGCTGGGTGAGTCTGCTGAGGGTTTCTTTACGCTTGGTTCTGTCCGATTTGTTCTATGATTTTGTTTTGTATGTTTCGGTAATGCTGTCTCTCTCTCTCTCCCTATGACCTGACATCTGCCCCCTTCCCCCAGGTGAGGAGGGGAAGAACATCAAGATAATCAGCAAGATCGAGAACCACCAGGGCTGCAATGACATTGACTCCATAATAGAGGAAGGGGACGGCATCATGTTTGCTTGTGGTGACCTGGGTATTGAGGTTCCCGTTGAGAAGGTCTTCATCGCACAGAGACAGATGCTGGCAAAGTGCAACAAGGTGAAAGGAGGTTATGGTTATACCTGTTGCTCTCCCTGTCACTCTCCCTGCCAAATCTCTCTCCCTGTCGCTTTCCCTGCCAAATATCTCTCACTGCCTCTCTCCCTGTTGAATCTAGCTCCTCTCCCTGCCTCTCTCCCTGTTGAAAATCTCTCTCTCTCTCTCTCTCTCTCTCTCTCTCTCTCTCTCTCTGTCTCACCGAAGTGCATTCTCATTGGTTTTATTTCGCCCTCTTCACGGGCAGCTGGCGACGAGATGGGATGTATGGGAGCGTCAGCCTAAGACAGGCATCGTACCATACCAAAAATAAGCGACGGGCCAAATTTGTGCCATGATTTAAACCCCAAAAAATAGATGATACATAAACTGATCACAAATGGTTTGATATGTATTATGAAATGGTTTGTGAGAGGGGTGATTTTTTCTCATTTTTCTCGCTTAGAAGGACCATTAAGAAACATGATCCCCGCTGCTACTGGGTTAAGTATCTAACAAAGTTTACAAAAAAAGATCCCTCATGTACAGAACATATGAAAGTAATGATCTGTCAGGCCTTATTCATTTTGATACAATGAGGTATGTAATTAAATAGATTCAAGTTTTTCTGATTACATCCCCGTGGTGTAGTTACAAATCCACGGGCCTGGGTTCGAATCCCAGCCCGGGCAGTCAGCATGCAGCTCACCCAGCTCTTCATCCTCCTTTTCTGACTGGAGTATCTTAGATAGATGGGGAAACCTGGGGAAGGTAAACTGTGATAGACCCGATGTCACCTGCCAGGGCCAATGTGACAGAAATGAGCACCAAGGCCATGCACAGCTATAGCACATTAGATGTCTTACCTCATAGTTGTATACACATCCATTTCAATTTTCTATTGCACTACTTCCACATCATTTGATATATTGACCAGGTAAGATCATAACACTTTCAGTACACTAAAAGGATATGTAAAAAGTTCAGTATCTAACATATTTAATGTTAGAACTCCTATGTACACGCAACTTTACACCATGTAAAATAATGATGATGGTCCAATTCATTAACAGAACCTTAGTTTAAAGTCTTTTTCAGTGTCAGAAAATAATGTCATACAAATATATTAACACACAACAAAATCTCCTCAAGATATGGCAACTCTTATTATACATTATATATCGCAACATGTTCCTAGTCATAATAAGGAGTATGTCTCATAACAAATACAGTTTATCCTACCTTTCACAATAGACAACAGCTGTAGTCTTCACATACATTAAAGCAATGAGTGCAAAGTTTTCAAAACAGTGCTTTGCAACCGACAGCTAACATGGAGGTGGTGAGTGAGGGAGCTGCAGGGGACAGCCAACAGGACCTCCAGATGGGGCTCGCGTCAAAAGCAAAGAAAGGTAACGTTCAACACTCTAACGCAACTTGATCCTCCATGGTACATATTGTCCTCGCATCCATCAAGCAGTGGAGAGGCTTGGCTCCTAGACTCCACTACATTTCTAATCCATTGTCCTCCATTAAGTTTATGGTCATATTCAAGTCACTAGTCTGTATCACTCATCTCATTGATGTTAGAATCTCGGATACATAGCTTTCAGATTATTATTATTACACAATTATAAATATTCAAACTGCACCATATTACAGATGCTGAAGCAATTTTATTTCAGCTAGACTTTGAAATGCTAATAACTTTCCAGATAAAATTCTCAACAACATGCAAACCGTCTTCTTGAGTCACTTCATCACCATAACCCTCAGGAAAATAGATACAGGCAGAGGTAGGACTCACACTCAATCACCCTAAATTCTCAGTTTAAAAAATAACTTACGCCTTCAACTCAACCTGCGAGTTTGTGTAAAAGATGAAATGCGTTAATCTAAGTTGGTGGACTTACAACTATGAGGGGCTGTACAGTGAACGATATACAATAACATTATATTACATCTTTGGGTGACTTCTGTGCAGCTTAACATTAAACTGCTCTTTTATAAGTTTTTCAGAGTCCCTACTTTGGTTTAGAAAAGTGAGGTTATTTATATATATGCATCTGTGTGTGTTTACATGTATGTGTACTTGTATGAAAAAAACGTGTATTGGTAGAATATGGATAATTTCTAAAAACAAGTAAAGGAATTTGTGTAGCTAACAGATATAATCTTTTCCCCTGAGCCAACGTTAGCCATACTGTAACATCCCATTCCCTGATGAGAATATCCCCGTGGATACACTGTCTCATCACCCATCCAACTCTGTGCTCGCCACACTGCAAGATCCTGTGTATCAACATCTTGGAGTATTTGATTATAGATTAGTGAAGCTCACAATACCAAAAAGGCTGTTGGCATTGTCAGGACCATAATTACTTCTTCACTGCATAAGGCTTCAGTACATTATTAATTTACTGAAAGGATGTTTTAAATGTTTTGTATTAGATGTGCTTCCACGCACTACTATATCTGATGAGTAAGCGAATGTTGCCATTTTTATTGCTGCCGGAAAAGTGAAGAACAGACTGTTCAGAGGGACATGACTTTTTTGGCTGTGGGGTCTGTGGCGCCCTCACTGGCTTTACCGTCATTGCTTGAGGATTGTGGCTGTTCCCTAGGGTGTTTGATGGAAGCCTCCAGAATCTACTATGATATGTTCATGGCTTGAGGCAATGCCATGTTGATATATTGCAAAAGCAAAGGCTTCATACGACCCAGCCTCAAGAGCCACATTTCCCCATGATTCCCAGTCATCGCCCTCTTTATCACATTGCTGTTTTGAGAGACAGAATTGATGTCAGTCCTAGTGACATAAATCTACAAATAAAATTATAAAGGATGATTCCAGACAAATGGACAGCTCTAAGCTCTAGCCGTGGCCCAACTCCCGGCCCCTTGGCCTGGGGCACCCCAAGGGCCAGCCCGGGTCAGCAATACCCATGCCGGGGTTGAGGGCAGCCTCGCTTTGCGTAAAACAGGCTTACAGGAAGGCAGCCACCCCGAGGCACTGGCGGGCCGGGGTGAATCCCTCTTTGTGCTACGGTAATGGTGCCGGCGTGGAAAAGAAGCGTTGACAATGTTTCACATGTTGCAAAGCAATGTTCTTCAGTGTTTTGTAGGGCTTAGTATTGTAAATCATCAAAACAGTATTTCTCTCTATATAAAGAGGATGAATTAAGGAAGATTTTAATAAAAGCTCAAAATCTCTGGATGATGATGTAATGGTGGTAATGTAAAATGTAAAAGCTTGATGAACAACAATACTCTTGCTCTACAATGGACGTCTGCGACCACGAATGCACGTGTAAGTTCAAACCAAATAAAAATAAAAAATCTCTAGAGGACGACCAAATGCTCAGGACTCACACACCCGACACTTGTGCCGCCGCTCAGCATTAGCACCGCCACACCAGCACCCGACACACCTCTAGGGGCAGCCGCTCTGGCCAGTCCTGAGGCCAATGCTGCGGCAGGAACAGGTCTGCGGCACACGTGAACACCACACGCCCTTGAAAACCTCAACTAACAGTAATTACCTACGGCAAGTAGCAAAACATTTTCTTAGTTCTACACTCCCTCTGGAAGTGGACATCCGAGACAAAAGTAAAAAAATGTAAGAGTACACAGGGAGTGGGATCATATATTCCTATCATTTTGGAGGTATTGCAAAACAATAGAGATCACAGTCAAAATTTTGAGACTTCACATAGTATAATTCTCTCAATATAAACACCACCCAGCACTCACACGTACCACTCTTTAACATCCTTACTCTGCTTCTTGACGGGCCGCCGGTCACCGGGCTTGATGGCGCCATTGCCTTGCCCGTTGATCATGGGGGTCGGCACTGTGGGGATGCCCTCGTAGTTCTTGCTTTCGTCCACCTTATAGGCACCGTCCTGCCGCCCCTTGAATTTGAGTACGAGGAGAACGATGAGGATGACCACAATGAGGGTGCCGGCCACTATGCTGATGATGAGGGCCACGCTGCCAGAGGTGTCGCTATGGATGGCCTCATGTGGCCCACCTTCCTTTCGCACCTTGTTGTTCCCCTTCTCGAAGGGAACCTCTGGGTAGCCAGCGAATGGGTAATCGTAGTCTATCGGAGGCTGTGGGTGGGAGTGTGGTGGCGGCGGAGTGGTGGTGCTGGTGGTGGTGGAGGTGGGGTGATGTCTGGGGTGCGGGGTGTGGGTGGCAGTGGTGGTGGTGGAGGTGGAGGGGGATGTAGGGTCTGGCCGGGATGGGGTGGTGAGGCCTGATCCAGGGCCTCGTCCGCCGTTGGCATGACCAAGTCCTGTGCTGCCGGGGCTGTCCTCCTCTGAGTGGATAATGTCTGGAGCAAGCATGGGGTGGTGAGATGGGGGGAACTCAAGATCCGTGTCGTCTACTGAAAGGACAGCGACGTTTCCCCATTACCAACGGGGTCTAATGAGGCTGCTCATTGTTCTTAGTGTACTTGCTTCAGCACTAAATAAAAATTCTAAGGCTTTCTAGTTTAAAATAAAATCAAATTGCTACTTTCAAAATTCGGTAATGCATTGCTTTTCCAGCCCATGTTAGACTTCTAATTTAATTCTCAATTTTATGAGTATTTATTCCAATCTATCTATTGGGGCACACTGGGGGGTGCATTGCCTCGCCCACTTTAGGACACTGTTCCTGGGAGCACTTTCAACTAAGTCTCCATGCAGGCCCCTCTCCCACACCAAGAACTTCCAAGTAGGATTTGCTCTAGCCATGAGCTTTATGGGCGTCGCCCCCTTGGCCTCCTCTACACAGAATTGTTTCATACAGATACAACCTGGTGAGCAGGATCCACTTCTAGGTGGTATGCCAAATACCCATATAGCTGGAGTTGGCATTCCTGTACTTTGCAGGTAACAGGCCTTAATTCAGTCTCATTGAGTAATTGTTGATTTGACACAGTCATACCACCAAATGCATCCTGAGTGGGGACTTGTCTAATATAAAGTTGAGTTTGTTGTAGATCATCATCTCTGAGCTCATTTAATAAGTGAGACCACTGATGATCTTCCTAGAGGCTCAGGATGTTCCAGGTGCCCCCATAAAGAACCCTCTGAGGGTTTACCCCAAGCTTGGTTCCAAGGGCAGGTGCCACTTTTATACCCCCTTAACTGATCCCTAAACAAAGCAAGGCTAAGGGATCCCATAGTGCCATGCACTGATTATAGGCAGCTGAATCCCCGGATGCAAATGCATCAAGGAATTCCAAAAAGTGTTGGGGCATCCCCAGCAAAACTGGGTTGGGCCTTGACCCCAGCCTCTACCATTTGCTTCGTTTTAGGCTCTAGGTAATATTTTATGGGGAGGAATTCCAAGTTCTTCTCTAACCAATCCACATAAAGGATGGGCTGACTGCTAGCCGCGGGCAAGGACGAGGATAGAATCCTCCATCCATCCAGTGTTTTAACTCATAAAATTATGCAACATTTCTTTGGGAATTGAGTTAGAAGTCTACACTAATCAGCTAGATAACTACAGCTCCAGAAATGCTGGATCAAACCACTATTGATGTCTATTGCTAAAAATGTAAAATACAAAAGCAATGGCTTTTCATATGCTTATTCAGTTGAGCACACTGCTGTCAAGGCTAAAAACTGAGATCTAAGCAATCCATTCAAGGCAATATGCTGCAGCTGACCAGCCAGGAATCAAGGGACCAGTTTGACAGTTTGACACAACACTATCATGAGACAGACAGACAGACATATAATACATTTATCTATAAACATATTCCAGCAAGCTTTACCAAAAGGCCAAATCCACTTACCATTATCAAGGTCAGTTATTCCTCCATTTTCTGTGTTGAATTCACCAGAGCCGGAGCCAATGTAGCAGTCCTCATCATCACAGGGGCGCATGCCGCCATTAGTGTCACGGTCGGGGATTTGGGGGAGTGGGGGAGGCTTGGTGGCCGGGGGCTGGGTGGGCGGGATGTAGACAGGGGTGATGAGGTCGTCGCCTGTTTGGAGACAATCCCGGGTTGGTTACTTAGAACTTCGCAACAACTCGTATAGTTAGAGAACTGCTTCAGCTATTGGGGAAACAAGAATATACAGCAGTAATATGTAGTTCAAATTCTGAGGTTTAATGTAGTACTTTATTTTTTCTTTGTAAAAAATGAAAAAAGGTGTAGTGCATTTCTGAGAGATGAAGACTCATGTAAATGCAATTTAATCAGTTTGTTAACCTATGTCTTAAAAATAAAAATAAAATCACATATATTGCCCTTTCAACCTTCTGTATTTTTTGTACATAGTCTAAAGATTTATTCCCATATTCTGCAGGTGAAGATAACACTGAAAATTGGCAGTGACCTCGGCCTGCTCTCTGTAGCCATGCCCTCACCTGAGCCAGTGTCAAAGACGGGGATACACTCATCCTCATCATCCATGTCACATCCAGACCCGGCACCGCTGAACACCAAGTCGTCCCCCTCACCAGGTGATGGGCCAGGGAGTGGTGGTGTCTGCTTGGAGAGGAAAATAAGGCCACATGATGAGACTGAACACTATCTATCATTATCTCTCATTCATGACTCACTGGAGCAGCACTTGGTGGGCTTTTGCTTTTCTGCCCTCTAGCCAAATACAAACACATACATATGTCATAAATTTCAAAGTAATAAGGAAGAGAGGAAAGGAAACTCATGCCAATATCTCACCCTCTGCCATGGGTTGAGGTCGTTGCCGTGAGCATTGAGGTCCCTGGGCAGGTTCATCAGGAGGTGGACTTCACCCTCGATCTCAACTCTGGGGTCGCGCTCGGCTGCCATGTCAAAAGGCCGCTCCCCGTTCAGTACCAATCCTGACATGACCCCCTGGACAACGACAACAGATGATTAGCAAAAGAAAAAAAGAACGAGTAATAAGATTTTGACAGGATGATGTTGAATTCTCTTATCACCTAATTGTATTTTCTTGTGAAGCAAAATAAAAATAAATTTTTTTGTACTGTAGAACTAAGAAATCAAGCCTGTTTTTTTCTTTCTAGATGTAGTAGCAAAAAAAAAAAAAAAGAAAAAAAAATTGATATTCTTGACTGTGCCGCTTGATGTCCTCACCTGGAAGGGCCTATCGATGGCAGTGGCTCGCCTTGACCTGCGCCCACCAATCTGAAGCTTTGACTGAGCGTTGAAAACCGACAGCTGGTGACCTGGAAAAGGGGGGGAACTCCAGGTCACATTCAGGCCATAGTAAATATCAACACTGGGCCGAAAGAGGAAATATGGTATTTTGTTCCCTGTCACAATGAGCTCGTCACTACTAAATGAAGGTTGTTGAATACTAGATCATCTACTCCTCTGAAGGCTTCTAGAAAAATTGATTTCTAAAGTATGACAGTAAAGATGAGGGTTGGCCTAAGGAAAATGAACTTAGAGAATTTCTAAACGTTACTGTAAAATTCTTGTAAATTGCACTAAGAGGAATAATACTGAAATTTCCTAATTGACTATCCCTGAGTAAAGTAATCCATAGAATAACATTTATTAATGATAATATTGATAGAGTTTTACACTAGTAAAGGTAAACTTGCTTCCAAATGTTTAATATACAATCAAAATTACTTTTTTCATGGCATATGGCTGGCAAAACAAGTCTTGTGATGATGTGCCAATCACTTTCACTTACAACAAAGCAGTTACCTTTACTACAGACAGTGGCCAAGACCAGAGCACCATTGGCTCAACCTCTACATTCTAAATAGGTGCTGACGTGAGTGACAAATATCTGAACTAGGTGACTGTGCATATTTGAGGCATGGGGCAACAGTGGTACACTTTTCTCCAGTTAAAAACATGAACAAACTGTGAGGGAAAAAAGACCAAGAATAATTAACGCTTGCTGGAAAGACTGAGTCAGTGTGAGTAATACCACTGTGGCCACCATGTCTTGGCCATGTCTTGTCTTTGCACTAATCAGTAAATATGTTGCAGAGATGGTGAGTCATGGTACTGTGCGCCGAAGAGATTAGATCCATGCAGTGCAGGGCGGTGCTGAGGTGTACCTACAATGTGATTCAGAATGCTACAAGTAATCCTTTGTGAGAGTAATACTTTTCCTCCTTTCTTTGAATTAAAATAACAATACTAACAATGACTGACTGATACTTTACTATGACACAGAGGATTAATGTGACTACTGAGACATTCTGAGCTCTACATTTTAATTAAAACTTCTGTTTCAGTTGCCCATAACTGAGCAAATGTGCACGAGTAAGAGTAAAGATGGAGACAGAGACATAGGACGGGGGGAGAAAATAATTGTGCAGAGTATCCATAGATTAGATCTGTGCCTGGAGCCTGACACATGCATCTTTGTGGAGGGAGGAGCCACACCACCACCCCTGAGAGGAGGGAGGACCTGGGAGGAACAGATCACATTACGGAGTTGTGTCTGAGCTCTGCTTCCTGCCAAGCCTCTCACACCAAACTGGTCAAAGTGAGCAAAATTGTATCTGGAAATATGTTGACTTACATATACGTAGAGGCAAAAGCAAGAAGTAATTTAGGTTCATCCAGAGAATATATAGTGCTAATCATAAAAGTGATTGTCTATAGGTAAAGTTTAGCTGTGAACTCTACTAAAAGACCTTTATCCATGAATGTAATGAGAACTCTTAAGGATAAAAAATATCATTTATAGAAATAAGTAGTTATTGTTCAATTATTCCACTGAAATGTTAAATAAATCTCAGTAGAACAATCTCAAATCAAGAGAAATTTTCTGTAAAGAGGAGATCAAAGAAAACTGCATTGTGACAGTCTTGAAAAAATGTTCTGAAAATCTACATTTTCTATGACCTCTTTCTTTACAACTTACTCTTCCATGAGGATTTTACATAAAGATAATAAATGTGCCCACATGAAAACAGCTTTAAATAAAGTGAGAAGTTAAAGTTTTAGTCTATAAATAACATGTACACGTTTGGTGCATAAAACAGCATAAGACGAAACGTAGGTGAGAAGTGTGTCGGGATTTACTGTGCATTTCAAAACACCGATACTTGTGATAAAGAAAAGACATTTTTGTGTGCTTTAAATCCTTGTAAAAGTTTGGTGAAGATCCATTGTGCAGAGAGCATCGTGCAGTACTTGTGGCAATCTCAAAAGTTATTTGCTTTTAGCAAAAGGTTAAAGTGATACAATAATATAATTATGAGTTATTTCAAATATAAGTTGTAGCTGTTGATGAGAAATTCTAGTTCCAACAAAATGATAGAAATAATCTTTCAGAATCTTTGAGAGCAGGAAGATGTGTATATCTGAAGGCTCATTAGTTGCAGTGCCATCTATGTCACACTCCTGCTCTCCAAGTACAGACAAGACTACGAGACTGCCACAAGTAAGACTCTTGACAAGCAACAGTCTTGTGCCCTCAAAAAAATTGGTGAGGTTTATATTCATCCTGAGTGTATTAGAGTCGATTCTCACCATGCCAGGTTCCAGACCTGAGCTTCTTCAACACTCTGAAGTTACTGTTACCCTCAACATCTGAAAGGGAATGGGTGCAAAATTTTGTGATTTGATGTGTGTCGTGATGGAGAGAGAGAGTCCCTTTTTGGTTCCACACCAGCTCTGCTCTTAAATTGCAGACTGTAACGCTCTTACTTATTTATATTCTGTGTGTGTCTGTGAGTGTGTGTGTGTGTGTGTGTGTGTGTGTGTGTGTGTGTGTGTGTGAGGGGGAGTAGGAGGGTATGAGTGTGAGTATGAGCATGTATTTCCTGTGTGTGTGTGTGTGTGTGTGTGTGTGTGTGTGTGTGTGTGTGTGTGTGTGTGTGTGTACTACTTTTCTACAGTTCCAATGGAAATACATCTAGAACAATATATGTGAACTATTGCCTATTTGTACATAAGCTTTTCATTCCATTGCTTAGATATTTGGGAATATATATGAATATGAGTTCTTGAAGAGTTTGTCATGTAACAGCTACCAACAGCCACACCTGAGCCCAGCAAGCTCACCTGTTGGATTCTTCTCCTGTATTTCATAGTCGTCAATCTGCACGGTGGCGTTGGGTCCGGAGCGAATGAAGCGGACGACATGGTACATCCCATCGTTGACCTTGGACATTATCTCCCCGACGGGGTGGTCCTCGGTGCCCATGTTGTACACCACAAAGATGTTCCCATCAATCTGGGTAAAACATTCACATTGTTCAAATTTTCGTAACACAACTTGAATAGTGAAATCAAACAAACACACAGAGAAAAATGATATCCCTTTTTGTTACAGGAATGGCATTCAGAAAGGTAGTGACCAAGATTAATTTTTCCAAAACACTACATGACATAAAAGAGTCAACAACAAAATGCTATCAGCAACAGAAAACTCACGACAGCTTTCTCCACAAACACATTTACTCAATGAATTGCTGTCGGTGGTAGCACACTTACAATCTCTAGTTCCATGTAATCATTTGAATTTGCCGAGTCAAGTCTGAGCAGCACAGCATCATCCTGGTGAGTCATGAAGCCAAGTGCCAGCAGGTCCCGGCGAGAGTCAGGCCACCGGCCATCTGGGTACTGGAAGGTGACGAGTCCACGGTTGAACTCGTAGGATGTAGCCTCTGTGAAGAAAGGAAAAAGTTTGGATTGTGAGTGTTGTGGTTGCTGTTTTAGAGGATCTATGAGGCACCAAACATTCCAGACTTTATGTGTAAAGCATTTTGGTTTTAATTAAAAAGAAATTATGTGTTGTTTTAACTTTCTAACTCTCACTCAAGACCACAATGTGCTCCTTACAATGCATATGTCTGATTCAGTCCAGCTTTGGTGTTGGTAAGGTGTATATTTCTGTGGTTGTATTAGTAAATAAACTCGACAAACCAGAAATGCCGACATGATTATCTTTTTTACTATAAAGGCTCACGTACTCACCATCAGAGCAGGTGGGGCCAGTGTAGGAGGTCAAGTCGCAGTTGCAGGTGTAGGAGTTCCACTGCTGCACACATGTTCCACCATTGGCACAGGCATTCCGGTGGCACTTGGTGCTGGGCCCTGCGGAGGCAATATTTGAGGTCATAACACAGTCATAAAGGCAACAAAGTAGAAGTCATTGTAAGTATATCTAGAAAAAAAATCTTCTTAATTATAACTATTCCTTATTGCCTGTTTGTGTCAGATATAATCAAACTCAATGAGAACTGATCCACTGACCTTCACATCCGGCGTGGACATGGTTGGACATGAGTGGGACATCCTTGCCAGCGGGGTCTGGAGCCTCGCCATTCAGGTCCAGGGAAGCCATGCAGCCCTCAAAGCCAGCGCGGGAGAGGATGTGGCGCGGCAGTCTGGTGTACATTTCTGGGGGAACACCACCTGTGGAAAGGAATTACCATGTGATTATGCATGAATTTCTCCTTTGACTAATTCACTGTAGACTTTTACTTAACTTTAAATGGTGTTTTTCAAGTATTTTTGATTTTTTACACAAATATTTTGAATTCATAAAATGGCTAGTAGTGAGCAGGTGTCCGGTTCAAGAAAAATAATGAAGTTCAAACACTCACCCAAGTAGAGGAAGCCCTGCAGGTCAAGAGTGTCGCTGGAGCCTTCATTGGTGACGGTGGTGAGGGTGTCGTCCACCAGGAGGGTGTGCTGGAGGGAGGACGGCCGGCTCACAGTAACCACATGCCATTTGTTGTCATTCAGTGCCATTTTGTTGCTGTCCCGGACACGGAATGGTCGCTCCCCAAGGCTGAAGACGAGGTGGACATGGCCGTTGACCAGCTCCAGGGCCAGGAAGTCATGGCCTGCAAGAAAAGAAAAAATATGTCACCCTGGACACTTGGATCATTAGCTGTGTAAGGTGTAGGATACTCTTAAGTGACAATATTCAATGGCAGAAAGTACTTTTCAATGCACTGCAAAGGTGAACCAAGCTTTACAGTAACCCTCCTCTACAACAGCATCAGAGATATCACATTGCCCTGCAGCCCTCACCTTTACCCCCATTGTACATGAGGAGACCTGAAGGCTGGTGTGTCTTGAATTGGAAGTAGATGTTGGTGGAGGAGTAAGCCTTGAGTTGGTGGAGGGCCACGTAGGCTGCCCGGCTCTTGAAGGTGACAGGGTGATGCACAACCTGGGAGCTGCGGCCAAACACTGCGCTCACCTGTAGGTGTGGAGAAACCTTATGTAGCTGTGGGACAAGGTCAGTATAATAGCAACTCAGAATATGCATGAGTAGAATTTGCTGCCATGTCAAAACGATACGTGGAGTGTTACAGCAAATATATATATAGGTGATATTTTTCTTGTATTTGGAGTGCTTATAAGTTTCAAATAACTAGGAGAAATAACTTATTGACCTACTACACAAATTACAGAGTGAAAGGCTAATCTGAAAATCAAATGAAGTGGGTTTAAAGTATTGCACTATTCACCACTGCCAACGACTTACCTCCATCCTGTTGAGGTGTCCAGCACGGGCCATCTCAAAGACATATTTCCCATTGATGTACAAACTCTGCATCTCGCCAATGAAGGGAGGGATGGGGCCAGGCACACCAGCGGGTGGTGGGGAGGGGAAGGTGCTGGAGTCATTGCTCACCATGCCAACGTGGATGTCCCGGTACTGCAGGATGCTGTGGCGGCCCATGGTGTGGTCTGCGAAGGCAAGGAGGAGGAAATGAATAATGGAGGAATTGGACAGATGTGTATAATGAAGAAACTGTAGAATGGTGTATAATGAAGGGCTAGAGGATGGCATAAAAAGGTGAGTGTAACAATGTCAGGAAAATTTAAAGATATTCAGCACAAAAGGCTGAGAATGTGGTTGATGTATATATAAAGCTGAAAGGGTAATAATGAAAGAAATGGAAGGGAAAGAGAGTGAACCACATTAATACAACAAACTACAAAGTGATATTTATGTGTGAAAAAAAAAGAGACTAAAAATGGATGATAGGCAAGGGCAAGAGGTCAGATACTTACCCAAAACTGGTGATTCATTGTCAACTCGAAGGGATACTTGTGTGGCTCTCCTCTCCAGCCGGACTGAGTGCCACTGCTGATCGTTGAATCCATTGCCCACATGCACCACCTGGAGGTTTCCGTTTTCATTAATTTACTAGATTGTCAAAGGAATACACTATAGTCCATTGACTCTAACTTGAGCCCTGTGGCTTGGGCCGAGGAAACCCCCATTGCTTACAAATCTAGCGATGACCTGTGCATGGCGATCTGTCTCACTGTTAGTCTGTATGTTATCTATTTATGGAATATATATACACTCATAAAATGACTGCATGGCATTATGAATGACTTGGGATTAGAGAGAAAGACAACGACTGGGTCGCACCCAAGGGCTCATGTTAAAATCGATAGACTATATTACTTTTCATAAGTAACAGGTTCCTACAAACAGTACTGATATTTGCCTGACTAAACTTCCAATTTCAGGCAGAGAGAAAGATAACAGTTTTGACATATTTACCATCTCTTCATGCTCATTATTTTACATCAAAGGAGAGTTAAATGACGTGTAGCATCTTCTCACCTTGTCCTTGTCTCCCAGCTTGACGGTGAGTCTGAGTTTGCCTGCCTGCAGTGCCAGCTCCAGCCTGTCAGAGGAGAGGGTGGATGTGGTGGCCAGAAGGAGGCCGTTTGGTCGGTTGGTGCGGAACCTGAATGTGATGTCTTCAGCCTGGGTGTTGGACTCCTGGTCAGAGAACATTCGCACATACTGGGTTCCATCAAAGCTCAGTGTGGCAGCATCTGGGGTGAAAAAGAGAGGGATTGAGTTATATGATAAAGCTGAGGAATAATTATACATTTTGTGCTTAAATGAAGTGGAATAAATGTTTTCATGCCATGTAATGAAATTATTACTTTCATAAGGAGGTTTATTTTCTTACTATGAATGTGAAAGTAGAACTATTTTATAAACAACATAATGAAAACTGAAAATTATTAAAAAATGTAAGATGGATTAAAAAGAAGAAAAGTATTGATTCACTATGCCTTGCAACAAACAGATAAATGAAATCCATAGCATTTTTTTTCCAGAGCATCTTTACCTTTGCCGCAGGTTGGCCCAACAAAGGAGGTGTGGGAGCAGTCACATATGAAGCGTCCCCAGCCCTCGCGGCAGGAACCTCCGTGCATGCAGGGGTTGGAGGAGCAGGAGCCTCCATCGCTGTGGCAGAAGTTGACAATTGAACCTGTGGAAGAGCAAGAAGCTGTGAGTGGTTGGGAAGACATAGATATATTTTTTATGGTCTAGATCCTTTAGAAGTCAGCATGTTTGTGAAGTGCACATGTAACACTTCTCTGCATAATATTTTTGTGAGTTTTTGGCTTTACAAAATGTCTTTCTCACCAGAGTCTTGTTTCTTGGCAAAGGAGGCGAGGTCAGATGCCAGTCCATTGATCACCAGGTCCCTCATGCACCCCACATAGCCCAGCCCCAGCCTGCCAGACCACACCTCCGGGGGCACCTCCACGCCGCTGCTCACACCACCAACATACAGCGCTCCATCCAGGTCCAGCCGGTGAGAGTCTCCTGCAGGAGGAAATTGTGTTGAGTCAAAGTTTTGGACATGCCTCTCAGTGATATTAAGAGATTATGCATGCACTACTCTTGTACATGATTACTATGTCTCTTCATGACCTTATTGATGATGAAAATGATTTCCCCATTGTAAAAAGAGAACATTTAGGTATCCATCAATGCAACATATGACCATTAAGCCTCTTGATGACTTTAGTGATAGTCAAGGCAGCTGATAGTGTATGTAATGGCTTCAAAAATTCTCAGGACATTCTATAAAGGATTACCTCTTTGAAAGTCACCTCGGAAAAATATACTCACAAGCTTTCCTTAGAAACAATTCATTCCCAGCCTCCTCAAGCCTTACCTGGTGTGGTGAAGTCATTTGCCCCTTCGTCCACGGTGATGCGGCCCGCCTGAGCATCCCTGTTGAGTGTCACCTCGTGCCACCAGCCATCATCGATCCTCCTGTTGGTGGCCTTGACCCGGCGAGACCCTGACCCAAGGCTGAGGTGCAGGTACAGGTGACCCTCAAGCAGCTCCAAGGCAAAAAAGTCACCCTTGAGGGGAGACGGAGGATGAGTTAGCTGGGTCTGCAGCACTGGTGGGGTTGTGTGTCCCCCCTATAGTGAACTCTCTTAAATAAGTCTGATTTCTTGTGTTATGTGATGAGATATTAGTGTGCAAAAAGACTGAAGTATTAAAACAAAGTGTGTCTGTTCTACTCACCAGGAGGTTTAATCTGTACTCTGTAGTCTTATCGTACTCAGTGTCAGCCTTATTCTCTTTTCTGCTAAACTTCCATGTGTAACCTTCCTCACTAATCATCTTACCTTCAGTTATTATTTTCCATCCTCCCTCACTCACTTTTTTTGTTATATATGCAAAAAACAACTAAACACTTTACATTATCATTCTTCCTCTTCATCACATGCCATGGATATTCTTCCTAACGTTGTATCAATAGAATTTAATATCAGTAGAGAACTTATCTTCTATCATATAAATATAACCACAAAATACTTGGAAAAATATGCATAAAACCCAAACATGCAGATGCATCAGATATAAAACTGGAAAAACTATGGAAGAAATAATATGCTGAAGTCAGGAATTTGCAATATCAAGATCTAGTGAAAGACTTACTGGTCATTATGGTACCTGCATCACTAAAGTGGCTCACACAATGTCCCTAGCAAAGGTAACACATCAGTCAGATAGCTCGTGGTCAGCAGCTGTGGGTCAGGCACCTTAGGGACACCCCAGGGAAGTGTCCCGGCCGGATGAACCTTAAGGTCAGAGGCGCCTGTGTAGTAATGTCTTGGTTGGCACCTTACAGTCAGAGGCACCTGTATAGAGTCCTGGAAGCACCTTACAGTCAAAGGTACCTGGGTAAGGTGTCTCGGGTGGCCACCTTAGGGTCAGAGGTCTTCTGGAGGTACATATATCATGGTCAGGGGACTCGTTGTTAGAGCCTCACTGTCATGGAGTTTCCAGTGAGGAAGAATAAATGTCATCTGTCCTGCTGCTAGTGTTACGGCACACCACTGTTATCTTGAGGGTGAAAGTCCTTCGCTAACACAATGGGAAGCCAGAGAAATGCTCATAAGTCAAGATGGTTTTATACTCGCCACGGTCCACCCAACTCCGTCTGGTCACAAACACACTCTGTCAAGATATCTTCTCTGTCAACACTCACGTTTCTCAGGCACACTCATTCCTCAAATCTCAAACTCGCATGCAAGATATGAAAGTTAGGAATCAGTAGTATTTGGAATGCCACATATAAAGAGAATTGATGTAGGTCTGAGTCTTACAGGAAGATCAGTGTCAAATGGGAAAAATATCCAGAAAGAAATGTTGACCGTAGATGAAATAGTATGTCAAATTCAAGCATGTCAAAGTAAAGGCTGCAGTAAGTGGTGTGTCATTGTTGAGTTAATGCAGCACAGTCCAGTAAAAAATTGCATACTTTTACCAAGTCTTCCTACAACCATACAGTAAAGATAGTAATTTGTTATCTCGAAGAGTCCCAAATAATAATGTCTGTGATAAAAATAAATCTGTAACTACAATACTCATATTGAAGAAAATAAGGAATAAATGCCCATGCGATGAAATATTTAAAGATGACTAGTGTTGATATATAACAAAAGAAGTGAAAACACATGCAAACACGATCAACACCCACCAATCAGTATTCATAGCCAAACTTTTCACTCTGAAGTATAAGTGGAAAATACTTTAAACTTGCATGATGGATCTTAAAATGTCATAAAAGATGCAAGAGACACACACACATCCTCGCTTCCACCCTAATGAGGCCAGAAAGGAGCCAAGCAACCGAGGTCAAGTGTCCCTCCTCACCTGAGCTGCCAGGGAGCCAGAGTTGAACATGAGGAGGCCATCAGGCTCCGTGGTGCGCATCTTGAAGCTCACAGATCCTTGCCGGGCAGCCTCCCAAGCTGGCAACACCTGCAGGGAGACGGGTGAACCTGAGGATGGGCTGAAGGAGATCTGAGGACGCTACAGTGATGGCAGGAAGGAGCTCAGAGGAGGATATGGGAAGGAGAGATAAGGGAATAGAAGAGAGGATCTGGAAGGAGGAAAAGGAAATAAGGAAAAGGGACTGTATAAGAGGGAATGGAAGGATCTGCAAGAAAGGACAGGAATTAGAGAAAGAAATCTGTGAGGATAGACAAAAAGTAAGAAAATAAAACCTGTGAGGAGGGAAATGAGGAGAGAAAGGAATCTGAGAGCGGAGACAAGAATTGCATGAAAGAGAGGCTGGACAGAAGGAAGGAAAGAGAAGCTGTGAGAAGGGGAAGAAAGTTATTAAGGAGTGGAGGAGGAACCTTAAATGGAAGATCAAGCTCTGAAAACAGACAAAAGATTGTGAGTGAGGGGAAAGAAAAAATAGATAAGAAAATACAAATGCCTTGATAGACATAGAGAGATATTAATGAAACTATTACCACTGAACCTAAAAACATAACCTCAGTTAGTCACTAATACAAAATAGATTTCTGCATCAAAGAGGAACAAAATTGGCAGATGGCATATAAATTATAGTAAATCAGATATCATAAGATATAAAATAGGGAGTAAAAGTGAGAAATTACTTTTATAGAACCATTGATGATATTCATCAACTGAATGGCAGGCATGATAAACAATATCATACACAAAAAATTAACTTATTGGTAATTACTGCTGAAAACACTATTACTGAATTCTTGCTGCACTAATAACTTTCTATCAACTATGTTACTCTAAGACAACATATAAGTTGAGATGATCAAAGCAATGTTGCTACAACCCATGGATATGGCCACATGGTTAGTTCACATGGCTACAAGGTAGTCTATACATAGTCTGCTGTGAGCAGTGGTTAGTACTATTGGCTCCCAAGTTAGATTATGAAAGTAAATTAGTAACCAGGTGAGTCCCCTAAAGCCAAGTTAGTAACACCTAAGCCAGAGAACGCTGATGCAAGAACATTCTCTGCCTAGAACATAACACGCGACACCTAAAGAGAAAAATGTCTGCCACAGACAGACAGGATTTGGTCCGTGCTGAGGGAAGGGTAAGTGCTGGGTGAAGACCGGTGCAGTGGGTGCCTGTCAGTGCTGTGGGAGGTGCCGGTAGGGTGGAGGCAGTGCTGTGCAACATCGAGACAGAAAATTCTCCTGGTGTGAGTAAAAAGAGAAGTCTGTGGTGAAAGGATAGAAGGAAACTAACAGAAACTCAAACTACTCCATCAAATTGTAACACACAAGTGCTACTGAGGCAGCGGTGGTGCGAGGAGTGACGTCAAGACAGTGAAGAAAAAATATGATAATGAACGGAAGTTTACATGTCAAAATCAGCAACAAATTTAGTTGTGTGTTTTCCCTTAAGGACAAGATCGACTGCAGCTGCAACAACCTGCGAGGGAGGCTGAAGAAGGAGGCCACGGCGGGCAGGTTGACAGCCGGAGCGGGTTCTGGCCCACCCCGGGAACAAATCATATCCCAAAGGATTTCAGATATGCATTTGTGCCTCTGTTTCTCTTTCCCTCGCAGCCAAGTGATAATAATAATAATAATGTGGACATGCTGTTATGCTGCCTGTGGTGGTGGGAGGCAACAGGTGTGCCCAAGAACGAAAGGGTGGCACTGAAATAGAAACTGGTGAGAGCGGGGCCACACCGGACGCCCTCAGCAGTGGAAAAGTGTGCGCGCAGAATGTCACAAGCGTCTACAGGGTGACCGGTGTCCCTGGCGGTGGGGGGAGACATCAGCGGCCAGTGCAACAACACCTCAACCAGGAAATGGCTTGAGATGCTGTGCCGAGTGTGCGAGACAGATAGACAGAAAGATAGATAGATAGAAAGAGATGGTTGGATAGATAGAGACAAAGAGAGAGAGAGAGAGAGAGAGAGAGAGAGAGAGAGAGAGAGAGAGAGAGAGAGAGAGAGAGAGAGAGAGAGAGAGAGAGAGAGAGAGAGAGAGAGAGAGAGAGAGAGAGAGAGAGAGAGAGAGAGAGAGAGAGCGAGAGAGAGAGAGAGAGAGAGAGAGAGAGAGAGAGAGAGAGAGAGACGCCGCTGCTCCTGCTCAGTCTGTGTGGGAGTCTTCCAATCAATCCAATTTGCCCTCGCCTTCATAGAATATTCATAACCTATATAGGGTTGACTCTGTTCTCCCCGTGGTAATGTGGGTGAATTACAGAGAGAGGGACGGAGGCGAGGCGGAAGGAGGACGAGGAGGAGGAGGAGCAGCGTGTATGTTGAAACGAGAGACAAGGAAAGACGAGAGAAGAGATTGAGGTTATGGTTAGTAGGGGCGTGAAGGGGGCCAGGCATGCACAAGCTTTGGTGGTGGTTGTGGTGGTACTGGCGTCGCGCACTGGATGAAGGCTTACCAGGAAGGCGTCGGGTCTCGTAAACTTAACCACACCATTCTCCGGGCCATCCTGCATGAGGGGGGCGGGGGTGGGGGGGCGGGTCAGCTCCAATTACATTCATATCAACAAGCTCTATTTTTTTATTTTTTTTGGTCTTTTGCCTTTTTTTATGTCTGTTTCATAACTAAATAAAACTGGTACACACACAAGGAAGAAAAGAACGATAGACATATGTGGTGAATAATACTTTTTTACAATACACAAAACAAAGCTGGAGAGAGAGAGAGAGAGAGAGAGAGAGAGAGAGAGAGAGAGAGAGAGAGAGAGAGAGAGAGAGAGAGAGAGAGAGAGAGAGAGAGAGAGAGAGAGAGAGAGAGAGAGAGAGAGAGAGAGAGAGAGAGAGAGAGAGAGAGGAGAGGAGAGGTGAGAAAAGAGAAAAGAGGCTGCATAGTAGGAAACAGGCAAAATAAAATAAAGACACAATATTCAAAGACAAAAGGACACTAAATTTCTACCCTAAATGCACTGCTTCTATTTTGTATTTTCTTTCCACATTTTTCTTTTTCATCTGGCTACCATGAACATCGCCACTCCATATAACTCCACGGTCCCTCACACCCATGTTTCATTTACGACTGTCATTTTCTTCTCAATTTAAGTCAAGCAACTCCGTCAGGAATTTCCGTTTATGGCCACTTGTTTCCCTCTGGTGTTTTCCTTCCTCTTGTTTTGTCTGATGTGAATTTGACACAAGTATTATTTTCGTCAGTTTTGTGCCTCTCAATACTTTCGGAAACAACAACAAAAAAATCATACGTGTACAGGAACAGGTATCACAATTAGCTTTAACATTATTTGGCTTTTTATGGAAGTTGTTTAAGTACAGGTGAGATCTTAGTCCACACCTTAATCAATCTACAGGTAACAACACCCTCACACTGCATGGAGGTCATCAAGAATCAAAGGCTCATGGATGGTGAACAGGTCAGGTCAGGGGTCTTCACACAGACAACTACAGTGACACTACAGTGAGGGCGACGGTGGAGAGTCAGGACACAGTGCACAGTTGTGGCTCATGAGAGGAGTGAGGTGTGTTTATATACCGAGGTGTTGGCAATACTGTGCCGCTCTGAGATACGGTGCTGGCAAGGAGTTTACTACGGTGAAGGCAAGTAAGTACAGGGCTGGGCACATCACAGTCTTGGGGGAGTGAGGACTATGCAGAGAGGCTGAGAAATGGCTTGGAAATTACCCCCGGAAAGATTTGGTAGAGATTTTATTAGAGTGACGCAACTTGACCTCGCTAGACAAAGAAGGTCGGTAGCACTGCGATGTGACCTTGACCTAGCAGGTGAGGAGGTAGAGGGAATCCCTGCCTACCTTAAATTTGACTTATATTTGTAAAGGAAAGACAATGGATAAGAATAATAAGTATAAAATAAGGTGTTGCTGTATTCTTCCCTTCCAGCACACCTCAGAAAGTAACAGGAGAAAAAGATGATAACTTGGTGTTTCTTCCAGAGTATCAAAAGAAAAAAACTAACTTGTAGAAAAGTGTAAGAAAATCACTTTAACATAAATATTTTTTTTCTTAGACTTGTTTATGTACTAACAGAGTGATGGATTTGAAAGGTTTGGGCGAAGGTGTGTGTGTGTGTGTGTGTGTGTGTGTGTGTGTGAGTGGTGATGGTAATGGAGTAAACGTGTAATATCAGAGTAGAGAAGTAGGAGAAAAATAAAGAAAAAGAAGACTAAGAACCAGAATGAGACTAAATAAAAGATGAATATGAGAAATAGAAAGTATAGAATGACAGAAGGATCCTCCACTTACCAGGTAGGATTCTTGAGTGGTGAAGGACACGGGGTCGCCGGCCTCCACCTCGAGACACATGTAGTCGACCTTGCCTTTGACGTGCAGGAGGGGGCTGCCTTGGCGCGCCGTGCGAATGATGTCAAGCCTCACACTGTCGGCGACGTATTCCACCTGCGGGAGAGAGGAGAAAGCGGTGAGGGAAGGGGTGGAGAATAAATGGCAAAGAAGGTATGGTAAATGGCAAGGGAAGGGAGGCGAGGAAAGAAAGAAAAAAGGTATAAGAAGGGATGGATAACCGAGGAAAGGAAAGAGGAAATGGTTAGGGAAGGGATGGAAATGGCGAGTAAACAGTGAGGGAATAGACGAATAACAGGAAAGGGGGAGGAAATGGTAAGGGGAAACGTGGAAACCAACTGAGAGAACGGTGAGAGAAGGGTGGGTGAAGGGGAGGCTGAGGAAATGGGGGGGGGGGGACCGATTCTTTGCTTGAAACTATGAAAGAAAGGAAGATGTAGCAGTGATGGAACGCGGGGCCACACTGGGAAGGAGAGAGCCCAACACTGACATGCCCAAAGAAACAAAGAACACAAAATCTAAACACCATCATCTATACCACGAACGCTTGAGCTGATGCAGTTTGGTCCCCGGGAAACACGAAGAATATTTGGCGATTTCGTTTCCCGGGACACGAATGCGAATCTTTTAACGGGAAATACCTGCGCTGATGCACCTCTAATTATTACCGAGAGAGGCTAAACACTTTCAATTTCACCCATAGAGACACAGGTGGTAGCAGGAATTCCAACCTTGATGCTCTGAGGTACACCGAAAAGCTATGTAATGACAAACTTATTCCCGACAGCATTTGATTACCTCTAATAAGAATTCCTGAGCCTGATACATTAATTACCAGGAAGCAGAACCCTCCGAAAAATATTCACGGGAACAAAACTCATCAACTTTTATAGTTTTCCCGCGTTCAAACTTTTAAATTAGGCTACCTCGAAACATTGCCGGCTGACGAACCTTTTCACGGAAGCAGCTACTGAGTGAAAAAATATAAATAAATAAATAAACAAAAACACAAACAATAAAGCTGCATGAAATATTAGTATGGTTTACGGGATGAATATATAGAGAAAGAACAACAAAGATAACAAGTAAAAGGAAAGGATGCTACAAACTTCCTATTACCCCCACGCCATCGAATAATATAATGACGGATTAGAAGAGACAGACAGACAGAACATACAAACAAAGCAAAACATGACTATAAAAAAATCACCTGAGA